>NC_135432.1:37606251-37813751 GCF_051991255.1 Vanacampus margaritifer | reverse complement strand
TGTAAATCTCAGCCATTCTCAATATTAATGTATACAAAGTTATTATTGATCATTTCTACATTAGGTCATCCACAACACACTGATGTGCAGCAGGAGGACAAAGTACACAAGTTATTAGCTAAACCGCCTAGACAGCATTCTGTATATCAAACAAACGGTACTAATGTTGCAAGAATGTTTTCCATTTTCGTGGGGGAGCGGGGGCTGTGGACCGGTGCCCCGTCCGGCTGCGTTGGGTTGGGGTCACGGGCCGTGTTGGGGTGGGGGGCCGCTCCTGGCTCCTGGGTTTGCTCTCCGGCCGGTGGCCCCTGCGGGGCCCGGGGGTTGTCACTTGGCGCTGCGAGGCCTGGGGGGCCCTGAGGTTTTGCGCTTGCTCTGTCCTGGCAGGAGTCGACGGCTCCCCTCTTTGGTGGAGATTTTCATGCATGCCAGATAAAAGCAATACTAAAACTAACAAAACCTAAAGCAAAATTAAGCATTTTTGAAAAATAAATAAAGAAATAAACAAATCTAAAAATTAAAACTCACTGAATTAAAAAGAAATAAATCCAAAATGTAATAAAAATGTATGTATAATCCAAAACTATTATGACTTTAGCTGAGATTTCTTTTTTAAAAGGTTGCCATTTGAAGGACACACAGTGAGAGCAAGTGAAGTGAGGACTTACAGAGGGTAGCCAACAGCATTGTGGGAGCTTTCAGCATGATGCGTCAAATTGGAAACACACGAGCCGGTATCCCTGCAAAACACATACGATCATGTCATCCTTTCATTAATCCAAAAATGGGGATATTCAGTGTTAGGGTGAAATTTCAGGTTGAACTTAAACTTAACAGGGTCAAACTGATACTAATAAAAACTAAAGTAAAACAAAGCATTTGTGAAAAAATAAAAACTAATACAAACAAACAAATCTGCTTTCAAAATTAATTAAAACTAATTAATAAAAAAAAAAAGTCAAAACAAAATATAAATTAACTCTAATATAAAATCCTAAACTATGCTAACTTTAACTGGGATTTTTTTTTTTAAACAGTTGCTATGTGATGGAAACAAAATGAAGTGAGTGAGCATGACTTACAGAGGGTAGCCAACAGCATTGTGGGAGTTTTCAGCATTATTATGCGCCATATTCGGGACATGCGATGCAACTGAGCTGGTATCCCTGCACAACACATATGGCATGATGTCATACTCCAAAACTGGGGATATTAAGTGTTGGGGTGAAATTTCAGGATGAACCTCAAATGCACTTCATATTTGAACTTAATGTGACCTGCCTGAACTTTTGAATGCACACGTTCAACTGTTCAATGTTGTAGAACCTTTGACACAACTTGCTGCTCTCTAACAAGGAGCTCAAAGGAAGGTGTTTCATCAATAAAACGACCAACACATTTCCTGAGTAGGGATGTTCCATACCACTTTTTTGTTTAGACCAATACTGATACTCAAATGTTCAGTACTCACCGATACCAAGTGCAGGTACCATTAGTACTTATGATACATAATATTTTCACACAAAAAAACAAAAACAATGACAAATCCCAATTATAGCAAATTCCTTAAAATTGCTTGAAATTAATGGCAATTATATTTTTTCACTTTACTCATAAAAGTAATTTTGCATAGAGCACACAATAAAATGAATTAAAAAAAAAAAGATATATAAAATGAAACAAATAATCCAGTGGCCAGAGGAAAAAAAGTCCCAATCAAAATATGAGGTTTGCACTGTACAACTTCTTTTTAAGGAATACAAAGAATTAAATTCAATACAATAGGGCTTCAAGGTATTTAGTAATATCTTCCATGTTAAGAATTCCTCAAGCTGTTTAGTGTGATGTTTAATTATATCTTGTTTTGAAATCCATGCTTTTAATTTGGAAGGCTGCTCTGTATTTCCATTTCTTGTTTCACGTTCTCCGTTCGTCATATACTATATAATATACAAAGATCTGTCCGCACTTCTTGGCTAACTAAATTGTTGAGTACAACTGAAGACTTATGTGCTCTCTTACCGCTCCCGGAGCCCCCTGTGGTGCTCAATAAATGTTAAGTTAAGTTACTGACCGAAAAACAGCCACAAGAGCGGGGGCCGATCCCAGTATCGATATCCGTCGTGAGTACCGATACCGTGAAATGGGTCCTGGTATTGATACTTGGTATCGGTACTCGCCCATTCCTAGCATGTGCATTCAAAGGTTTAGAGATGGTGAAATGAAGTTCACCTGTAAAGGTAATAGTGTATATTCTGTTTCAACATGACCTACACTTGATAAGTGGCAGCATTGTGGAGGCTTTCAGTATGATGTGCCACACTGGCAGCATCAGCTGGAACTAAAGCAGTCTCCCTGCAAAAAAAGAAAGTCAGACACACGCAAACACACATATCATATCTCAAAAACACATTAACTCATCGTGGATGGAGCATTTAGGCTAAGCACTTTCTTACATGACCATTTTAGTCTGAAGTAATGTATGGATGTAGCCATCACAGGGGGAAGTCTGGGGCTCTACAAAAAAAATCAATCAATCAACCAATCAATCAATCAATTAACTCTGATAGTATTTTGTTAGTGTTGGCAACATTTTAAAAAATGAGAGGAGATGAAAGCATTACCTGAATAAAACTTTTTGAAAACGTCATGTTTTGGAAAATCAGGGTAGAGGAATGTGATTTCGCTGATGTCTCGGATGCGGTCGCCAAGGCTTCGGATGTCCAGATCTCTCTTGGTGAAGGGCTTGATGTTCTTGATGATCTGTTTGTGTTCGCCCACTAGGGTAGGCGAAGCAAAATGAAATCATTTCAACACTAACACACATTGAGTTGCAATAGAAAAAAGAAAGCAAAACGTGAACCCTTTGGAATGACCTGCCTTTCTGCAAAAATTGGTAAGAAAATGCAATCTGATCTTCATCCAAATCATAACAATAGACAAAGTTGTCTTAATATAATAAAACACAATTATGTTTCCATTTTTTTACTGAACACAACACGGAAACAGCACAGTGCAGGGTGGAAAAAGTATCAAACTTAAACAGGCATGAAAAACAAGTCAGGGGTGAAAAAGGTGAGAAGCATTTGGAATGGACCAAAATTTTGCTCGTTAATATTCGTTGGGCACTCGTCAAACGGGTTTGGGGGCCTGCCGTAGATGAAGCGATGGTGAATTTAAATGTTCAAAATCTTTGCTACATTTATTGGACCATGGATGGATGTTGAAAAAACAGCATGGGCTGTGTCCAAGGAGGGATGGGTACCTTTCGCATTTGAACCTGTTCGGTTCCAAATCAGTATCAGGGTATCGATCACGGTACTGAACAATACAAATTTTCGATAGTTTTGTTTTATTTAACAATATCTATATTTTTTTTATTTATAAAATAACATTCACTTTAATAGTTATTTTTTTATTAAATGAAATCTGACAAATAATAAAACATCATGAATTAAAAACACATGCCAGAGAGGATGGAGTAAAAAAAAAAAAAAAAAAGCAAGGGTTGTTCAACAGGATCTTAGATAGTGAGAAGATGCCTGAGGAATGGAGGAGAAGTGTGCTGGTGCCCATTTCTAAGAATTAGGGAGACGTGCAGAGTTGGGGCAATTACAGAGGAATAAAGCTGGTGAGCCACACAATTAAGCTATGGGAAAGAGTAGTTGAAGCGAGACTGAGGGCAGAGGTGAACATTTGTGAGCAGCATTATGGTTTCATGCCAAAAAAAAAAAAGAGTACCACAGATGCAGTATTTGCTTTGAGGATGTTGATAGAGAAGTACAGAGAAGGTCAGAAGGGGCTGCATTGTGTCTTTGTAGATCTGGAGAAAGCTTATGACAGAGTGCCCAGAGAGGAACTGTGGTTTTGTATGAGGAAGTCTGGAGTGGCAGAGAAGTATGTTCAAGTGGTGCAGGACATGTATGAGGACTGTAAGACAGTGGTGAGGTGTGCTGTAGGTGTGATGGAGGAGTTCAAAGTGGAGGTGGGGCTACATCAGGGATCAGCTCTGAGTCCCTTCTTGTTCGCTATGGTAATGGGCAGGATGACAGACGAGGCTAGACAGGAATCTCCATGAACTATTTGCTGATGACAATGTGATCTGTATTGAGAGCAGGGAGCAGGTGAAGGAGAAGCTTTAGGCGTAGAGGTTTGCCTTGGAAAGAAGGGGAATGAATGAAGGAGTCTAAAAAAAGTCCAAAGAGGAGATTTATCATGGATGTAGTTAAAGAGGACATGGAGGTTGTTGGTGTGAGAGCAGAGGATGCAGAGGATGCAGAGGACAGGGTAAGATGGAGGCAACTAATTCGCTGTGGTGACCCCTGAAGGGAAAAGCCGAAAGGAAAAGAAGATTAACTCACAAATTTGCCACTTAATAAACTCGCAAATTTATTAGTTCTTTCTCGCAAATTTGACAATTTATAAAGTCGCTAATTTATGACTATAAAATGTAGGAAAAATGTAGTGTGAATGAAATCCAGCGCGAGCGGGTGACGTCAGTACGCTGGTTGTGCGTACACTGCTGTGTTCAAGTGCGCCATAGAAAATTACCAACATATCTACTCTACATGCTTTGGAACATGTCACCGTCTGATTTAACGTGAATCAGTGCATCAGTGCTGTCTTCTGAGTTCACTGATGCACTAATCCGCCCCCCAACGAAATATTTTCTCATCGGATGTGCGCGATTCACATAGGTGACCTATTTTTGTTTCAAAACGGCAAATTTCGCCAAAAGGTGAAGGATTTTCATGTCTGCTTAAAAATGCATTGTGTTTTGTTTTGTTTTTACTCGAGAATGCCACCTCTGGCCTAAAGCATAATTGCAGCCTATGTGTCAAGCTCGTGCAAGGCATCCGAACGCTCCACACGGAAGGGAAGATACAAGCTGATAGGCGCAGTCCATTTATCTGTATATATTACTGGATAGCTGATAGCCCATACACGCCTGTGCAAGCCACAGGACAGCCATCTTATCTCTTCCATCTCACGAGCAGACTATTGTATAAACTGTACGTACACGTACAGATTAGACATATACATCTTGTAGGCTCTTTGTATAGGTGGTCACTATTTTTTAACAAGTAATTTGAAGACCCCCTTTTTCTTTTATTACGCAGTTCCTTAGACCTCAATATTAATTAGGCATCTTTTGTTGAATTACAGTTATAATTCTTTAATAAAAATATACACGTTTCCTCCTGCAAACATCATCAAACATATAATTTATACATGTATTTAAGGCAAGTTGTACAATTTCTGAAGTCCTCTTGTTTATGATTAACAAATTAAAAACATCATAAATCATGCTGTTTCTACTAAGTTCAAATGTTCTTCAATTCCGATACTGTAAATGTATAGAATAGTATGGCGAGAAACGTTTCTTGGGAAGATTCTTGGCCTATTGGCTATCCAGTCATATATACAGATCAGTGGCGCATCACAGTTAAAAAGTCAGGGCTCTTTGTATTCATCTGGGCATTGGTGGAGCGTTCTTTCACTTCAAGCACGAAAACATTCATTGAAAAAAATCCTTGTGGGTTCACTTGTGCTTGAATATTTCTCTTATTATTTGTAATATACTCAACCTTTGTGGTTAATCTATGAAACGGACATTTAATCTATAAAACGGAAATTATCACAACAGAATTAAGCACTGACATCACTCGTGTTCGACATAAGACATAAGGTGCATTCAAAGACCGCTTATATAGTAGGACATTCCACACTCAGAAAACGTCATCAATACGTTCAACATTAACTACAAATATCTTAACAATGTTGGTTTTCTAACAATTTATAAAAGCTATCAAGAATAGGTGACCTCTCTGACTAACGTTCCTGTCTTTGCAAAGGATACGTTTTTGAAACCGCATCATGGCCTGTACTACTCACTCTCCGTTGCATCCACGTAAGCGATGGTGATGCCTCCGATTTCAGAGTCGCTAAAGCGCAGCAAAAAGGTTCCGTTGGGCATCTTGTTGAGAATCACATTGAGATGCTGCTTGCCAATGAAACCAAATATAAGCCTTGGGGAGAAAAGCAGAGTTTGTTAGATATTACTAACAGCATGTTGCTAATATTTATTGCAAAGCAAAGAAGAGTCTTCATACCCTTCACTCCAGTATGTCCTCAGATGTTTTTTGGCCAGGTCCATCACTCCCTCAAACCACTGCCAGAACGTAAACAGCCGACCTGGGAGCACTTCCTGTAAGATCGACATGGACTCGCGCTTAAAAGTGTCGGCATGTCTGTTTGTGGGAGCATAAAGTCATGAAGAGGAAGGCGTTGGGCAGAAACGTCTCCACATGATCCACATAATCAACCGCAAACTTGATTGCCAATGTAAACAGATGGGACATCTGATCTACTAACCGAGCGCACCCAGGATTGCATGTGGCCCAAGACATTTTGGGACAGGTATCTTCAAATCACATTGCGTATGCATGTTTTTGAAATGCCACAAACAAAAACTATTGCGACATATTGTCAATTCTTTTGAATGTTTGAAGAGGTGACTTGGAGCTATATCACCTAACAAAACTCCTTTAAACTCTGCATTTCATTGCGTCTGGGCCATTTGAATTTAGCGTACTGTGACAATTGCCCCACAAAGACTTGGTGGGATATATTACAGCCTCCAGAGGTTTTAAGATGATATATTTTCATGGTGTGGACCTAACACCTGGTTCACACGACAAGATTTGAAAATTGTTGACAGGCTTCCAAACTCTGAGACCCCACACATGAGAGAAAAAAATCCCGGGTATAATGTACAATGTGTGGTGTGCAGCCACACGGCACACTTAACACATCACACACGAACCAATTTCATCCATCCATCCATTTTCTTAACCGCTTTTCCTCACAGGGGTCGCTGGAGCCTATCCCAGCTGGCTTCGGGCAGGAGACGGGGTACACCCTGAACTGGTTGCCAGCCAATCACAGGGCACACAGAGACAAACAACCATCCACACTCGCAATCACACCTATGGACAACTTGGAGAGCTCCATTAACCTGACATGCATGTCTTTGGAATGTGGGAGGAAACCGGAGTACCCGGAGAAAACCCACGTAAGCAAGGGGAGAACATGCAAACTCCACACAGGAAGGCCAAAGCCCGGACTCGATGTCACGTCCTCTGCACTGGGAGGCGGACATGCTAACCAGTCATCCACCGTGCCGCCCCGAACCAATTTCACTCACGAATATTTAACCTTTTGAGAGTAAACATGACCAGTGTAAACAAACATGGCAGACTAGTGGCGATACTTCCGTGGTTTGTTTTTAGCAGAAAACAAAAACAACAAAAGAAAAAGGTGTTGGTCAAAGGAGTGGAATATATTCATTATTAGGGGTGTCAGGCGATTAATTTTTTTAATCGTTATTAATCTTATGACTTCAATAGTTAAATCACAATTAATCACAAATCTGTTTCTAAATGTACAATAAGTTTTCATACTCTTGTTAACATAAAAGTCAAACTAATAGAAGTATGGCTGCATCTTTTACTCATTGATACAGTAATTTCAAAATAATTCATAAAATTGAGTTAAAATTACAAAGATGTAACTGTACTGTAAAAAACGGCATAATTGCATTTGTAAGAAGTTCGTGACGGCTCAGTGCATTTTAATATTAAGTAAAACTTTTCTTTTAATTGTAAAATACCCCTTGACCCCAGTCTCCACAAATATATGCATTATTATAAAATGTATTCCTGCTCAATTTTGATGTGGATGTGTCTGCTGCATTCCGATTCCCCATTACAGGCTTTCCAAGGGGCGGTCATTAATCGCGAATTAAAAAAAATTGTGGTGTTTAAGTAATTTTAAATTAACTCAAAATTAACACACTGATTTTGACACCCCTATTAATGAACATAAAATATCTGTCATATTACTGTGTGTGTGTGTGTGTGTGTGTGTGTGTATACCTTATTGAACTGAGCCCAGGAAACCATCATGTTGCTGAAGTCAGCGTTCAAGTCTGGTTTGTCAAATATCTTCTGGGCCAGAAAGTGTTGGTTGTAGTGGTTGAGGTTGTGATGCGTCTGGACCTCTGAGGTAAATTTACTGTTGAGAGTGCTGCACATGAGGTTCCAGGGCACACGCTCCGGCACCACAAACGGCACTCTGTCCTGACGACATCAACACAGGCATCAGTCAACGGGAACTATCCACATTCTTGTGGAGATGCGCAATAAATAAATAAAGACATAAAGTTATCTATAACATTCAAATATATTTTTTAATCATTATATATGACATCATCAGTACATCTCATTTCAACCATTAGCCACGTGGATGACTGAGCAGAAGTGTGATTTTGTTTCAGGGCAATAGAGATCAGAGTTGTGTGCATCTGTGTCATTTGACAAGAGAGAGCACTGAGTGAGGATTTTAACAGCTGCGTTAGCTAACGTAGCTTCTTGCACTAGCTGCTTGGCTCGATGCTATAACGTCGTGTACTTGTTATCAAAAGGTACAGTGTGTCGTATTGGGTGATTATGGCATTAGTGGTTGACTTTATTTTAGTCTTGTGTAATGGTTCATGGTTGGAATGTGTGATGTCAATTACTTCTAATTTATCATTAACAATAATAATTTAAGGGGCACAAGTCACTTTAAAAAAAATCCAAGATAAGAACAAACGTGTAGCAAATGTGTGATTCTGTAAAATATATTAATTTATCATCATTTCACTCATAAACAGTAACAGAGTGGGACAATAATCCCTCTGAATCATTGTTGAAATCAATTCATTGAACAAATTATAATCATTATAATCTTAATAGCAACGCCCTGACCATTGAGGAGGAGGGGGTGGGTCACACACCGACACACGGTTGTTGGTGCAATTAAGGCGGTCTGGAATTGCCCACGTCACATGCACGGCCAATTACATCATCTGCAAGGGGAGATCTTGCAGTTTACCTGCCAATCAAAGCGAGTCTATTACTGTTTCCGCAATGTCAAGCCCAACGTACTTGAGTGTATTGCGCTCCGACCACCCTGATTTTAATGCAAATTAGGGATGCCGCTGCAATAAGCAAAGTGCGCATCTCGGCAGCGCGGTGCATTATGGGTAGGCCGGCTGGTAGCCTGCTACCAACTTGTCATTGAAAACTAATGGAGTCTAACGGGGGAAGCGCTGACTCGGACCATTTCAACCATTGGAAAGTTGATGTATTTTATTGAATCTATTTTAAACATGAATAGCATGTCGTTACTGACTACCCTCTGCCGGGACACGACAGTTAAGCCTATTTAAGTGCTTATTATTTGATTGAATGTGTGAACTATCCCGGGAGTTGGACCGAGGACACAACACCGGGACACGATCAAGAGACGGACGGGTAGGAGCTTTCTTTACTGAAGGGGTCAATTGGGGCTAAAAGCAGGTTCTTAAATGACTGTCATTCCATTAGTTTGGTTACACGTACGTCCGCTAGCAAGCGTCGTGATGCTTCCTTCTGTTCTCTTGGTTTCAGGATATTGACAAAATAAATGTGTTTAAAAAAAAATCTATTTTAGCCCCTTTGACATCCGTTTGGATCTTTCTTTTCTGTCTGGAAATTTGGAAGCGTGAACAGATGTTTACAGGCGTACACTTGCGTCTTCTCGAGCTTTGCAATTGTATTTTTTTGCCGATAAACTCCATTAGGACAGTTAAAAATGGCACCAAGTGCACCAGTTGTTTTGTCACTTAAGGCTGAAAGTCGTTTAAACAATGCTTGCAAGCTTTAAGGAGTGCAGTTACGCAAACACTTTCAGCACTCTATTCGCCACCATTCAAATGACGCAATATATATATTTTTTAAACTTGATTTTGACGCATGCGCAAACGTAATTGGTCGCTAATTGGCCGGGAAATTGCTTCCTGCTTATTTATGTAGTAGCTAGTAATTGCTATATGATAACTAACCTTAAAGCAACACACCGTTGAAAATTCATTGTTCTTCATTTGATTAGACCAGGGGTGTCAAACGTACGGCCTGCGGCTTGCAAAGGGGTTTAATCCGGCCCGCAAGATGATCTTGTAAAGTAAAAAAATTTGTAATGTTGGACCAATTAATCAGACGGCCAAAATTAAAACATATACATTTGTAATTTCACAAGCAATCCTTGGATGAGCAATGCAACGGAATTGACCTGGATGCCATTGTCTTAAAAACAACCTAAAGTTACGGTTTGTTGGGAAAAAATAAAGGCATGAAGTAGACTAACATAAATCAAACATCAATGTGGTGAATTGGCCACACATTCAGCTACTGGTAACACATCCTATAACTTCATTAACTGCGCCACATAATGCATTGTGGGAACAATACATATGCAAAACAGGTAGAGATACCATGCCCGGAACTCATACGGGCAAAGTGTTGTCGCGTCCATTTGCATTCGTGTTATTTTTTGGAACAATATATTTACAGTTGAGCACCGCTATTTAGGGCTGGCCTGCAAATAGCGAAAACTTTTGTGTATAACTGATGCCAGTTGTTTTTAAGTTATATACCATGATTTTACCGGTTTACCACTTAATAATTTATATATTTTCCTCCATGTGGCCCCTGAGCTAATATGAGTTGGACACCCCTGGATTAGACAGTGTATAAACATTAATAGAATATCAATGGCATCTGATTCTCCGAAATAAAGTTCAAACCAATTAAATATCAAAATAATGACATACCGTGCGCAGCGCCAACATGGCCAGTTTTGAGCAGTTCATGTAATCACTGCAACATAACGCTGCTGTAACATGCCATTGTTTATTTTTGAATAGTTTCCTGGTCTATTTATTCAAGTATTGCCATAATTTAGATAACAATCCTTCCTAACCATCTCAGCATGTTTTTCCTTTGAGAAAAAAAAAAATACATTTACAGCGGCAGTGGCTGGCGAATGCAGCCAGCCTGCCAGCGTCCAGTGAGCCTTGTATGAAAAGCTCTGAAAACCATGATTGATCCTCACCAAAATGTACGTGCACATGTATATGCATGACCAGTTTATATTCGGAAAATTTTTGAACAATCGACCCAATAGTTTGGATTTTATAGATGTCGCAAGCCGTTGCCTATAAAGAAGCCAACTTTGGGAGCTGGCTCCTGATCATAAAATCAGAACTTTTCAGAGTATGATTGAGGCATGAGTAGAGATGTGCACATCAATTTTTGTGAGGATTGATCATGGTTTGTAGAGCTATTCATAGACCCCTTTTGGAGGCTCGCAGGCTGGCATGCATTCGCCAGCCACTGCCCCTGTAAAAAAATATTTTTTTCCCACTCTTTCATGAGGAATAACATGCTGAAATGGTTAGGAGTGCTATCTAAATGATGACAATACTGCCATATGGCATTTTTATAGCAAACTAGACAAGGAAACAAGTCACAAATGAACAGTAGCATGTAGCGATGTAATGATATCCAAACGTTGCGATATATGATCACGATATGAACCTCACGATATGATAATTATCACGATATTGTGGGGAGGCTGATGATATTAAAAAAGGTCACAATATTGTAAAAAAAAAAAAAAAAAAGAGCTCATACTAAAAAAAAAAAGCACAATATGCTTTTGTACACAACAGCAATGCACATAACATAAACATACAATCTCTAATAACACTTAATAATGAGGAACTTCCTAATGCACGCACATATTGAGTTCCTCCACATATTGACTCAATTCACAAGCATATTACATTCCTTTTCTTCTGATCATTAGCGTGGATTTTAAACAAAACGGCCAAAATATGCCATATGAAAATTAAACTGCACTAAAAAGCTAACCACCTTAGGGTGCTAGAACTGCACGAATGGAAATCAACTTGACATTTTAAACAGATGTGCTGCTTTTAATATTGTAGCATGTTGCAGGACATTGTGTCACAGCGATTACATGAACTGTTCAAAACTGCTCAAGATAGGCATAGGTTATGTCATTAATTTGTCAGTTAATCTGTTTAAAAAAATCCTTCAGGGAATCAGAAGTCCTTGATATTTTCACAAATAATGTTTAAACACAAGACCTAAAAGGAATGTAGGACAATGAATTGTCAGTGGTGTTGTTTTAAAATGTTACTGAAAAACTGCATGTTTAGTAAATAAAGATTTTAGGATGGTGACCGTTTGGACTTTGGAATGAATAGAATTGTTGTCAAAGGGAATGTTTCGCTCAAATGGAAGTTTGGACAATAGCAAAGAACGGACTGTGGGGCAAATGTTAAGTACTATTGTAAGGCAAAAAAGTTTCTCTTACTGGCTCGGAAAAAGCACAATCCCAAATGATGGTAGCTAGTGCGTTGTTGTCTTGGCTGCCATGGACAATGACGACGAGTGGTAAAGAGATCATCTGGAATGACACATAGGCTACATTCAAGGTGATATTTACAGTAGTTCCGGTTTGACTGAGGTTTATTGTAGCATATATTTCACTGCAGTAGCCAGTTCAGTTGGATCAGTAAAATGATGTAAAGCACAAACTTGGATTTTATAGGGAGTGTCACAGCCTGTGATGGTGATCTCTGTTGAAAAAAGGAGGGCAAACTTTTCCTCGGTCACAGACTCAGACCCCTTTCTGTCTGATCTCTTGATCCTCTTGATGGACTGTTGAACACAAGTTAAAATATTAATTTTGTTAGTGTGTGCTCATTGCAAAATTGTAGGTTCAGAAGTGCAGCGTAGTACATACCATATTCCTGAAGTTGGCACACGTGCTCTTGCACGCTGTGTTATGTTCAAGGATGGCTGTGTTATTGATCACGTCCCCAACATTGTCACTGCACATAAAACTACATGTCATGAGGTAATTTGCCACAAATGACAATTTGAAATAAATACAGTACAAATAAAATTAATATACATAAAATAATATTGATAACTAAAAAGATGTTAAAAAAGGAGCATCCCATCACGTGCAACTTTCCAAAGAGGAAAGATGACCCTCACCTTGGTTAGATGGACCAAGTGTTGACAGGTTTAGATGATTGAATATGGGAAATAATGATCTCATCTCAATTACTCACAAATTCACTAACTCAATGTTGTATGAATCAGAGTGACAGCAGTTACACAAATGTATTACATTGTCTGCTATCTCCTGGAAGAGCATTTAATTATTCTGCCTGTCATTATATATCACTGGCATACAGACACTTTATTTGTTGTGGAAGGGCAGAAGAGGCATTGCAAGTAGCAGCCTTATTAGTTTAGCAGTATTTCTCAAATAGCTTTTAAGTGGCAAAGTTACTTTTGTTATCACATTGCGACAGTGTGGTAGCGATCACAGAAGCTACATTTTACAAAGTAGCTCAAATGTTTAAATGCATCTCTTGCATTTGACGTCATGTTGTGTTGTATCCTCCTGCTGATGCCCATAATTTGTGTGGACCGATATAGATCATGGGAAGCGTGCAATTTCGATATAATGGCAGACAGGCACATGCACAAAAACTTTTTTCAGGGAAGGTGCTTAAGCAAAAACACAACACAAAACTAAACAAACACTCACAACAGTCATTGCCAAAATTATTAATACAATAAAGAAAAAACTATATTTTAAGACCATATGTATGACTTTTTCTTAACACAATCAACACAGTCAAAAATAAAACTATTGCAAAAGAGGTGAAGAGCAGCAAACTGTACGTGCGCCGTAAATCTGTGAGGGGCACAATTCTCAAATGGACTAAAAATCAGATATCAATAAACTTTGTGGGAGAATTGATGACAGACAGGTATTTTTTATTTTATTTGTTTTAATTGATGAATGAAGAAAAAAGGGCTGCAGGATCCCTTCTCTTTTTTTTTTTAAATCCCCCACTTGAGTAGCCCACGGGTATGTTCCAAAAATAGTTAATCAGTGGTCAGACAATGTGATTTCTTTTTTTTCTTTTCTCTTTTTCTTAAGAGCTCAGTATTGTTCATTCGGTAATTTTACCGATTTGACATGTAATCATCATTGCTCTTTATCTTTTTTATTTTTTTTTTGTATGTGGGTGAGTATGTGCACGTGCGTGTGCGTGCGTGTGTGTGTGTGTGCATGTGTGCGTGCGTATGAGTGTGTACTCATTAGTTCACCTAAAACCTATTAAAAATCCCATACCGTTCCCCTAAACCGAATACTTCAGAATCCAGCTAGAGTCGTGAGGTTGTCAGGAGACCCGAGGAAGGATCAAAGAAAAGAAAGGAAAGTGAAATCCAGCACCGACCAGACATTACCTACTACCCACCGGGTTACCAACCAGAGTCTTTCACCAACCAACCCCAGAAACATCTAAATTCCAACAAATTAGGGAAACCTCAAGAGACCAAAGGAGAGACTAAGGAAAGGAAGGAAGGATAGATGAAGCAGAGTAAGATCCACAGACATCAGCCTCCACCGATTCAACGACAAGGGGAGGATTGTGTTTAAAATTTGATAGATGCTGGTGTGGTGGATCTGGCATGCATGAAAACCTCCACCAAAGAGGGGAGCCGTCGACCCCGGCCAGGACAGAGCAAGCGCAACACCTCAGGGCCCCCCAGGCCACGGCAGCGCCAAGGGACAACCCCCGGGCCCCGCAGGGGCCACCGGCCGGAGAGCAAACCCAAGAGCCAGGAGACATTGTGATTTCTTAAGAATGTTGAAGTGATCATTTGAAAATATAAATACAGACACAATTGATAGAAAAAAAGTGTTGCATATAGTTATTCAAATGTTTCTAACCTTGTTAAATTGTTGTTAATATTGCGAGAAATCATTAACCTATTCAATGTCTTAGATTCATTTCAGTAATTATAAATAATATATAATTCAAGGCAATTTGATAAAAAATTCATAAGTGCATAACAAACCGATAGACGTTCAAAAAAGTAGCACTTAGTGTCAAAAAATGTTTAAATATTGTAGTAGCTTTTATGCAGTTTAGCTTGTTTTGTTATTTGACTATCATACTGTATACAAAATAAGTAAAATTCATATCAAATGCTGAAAAGTGTTAAATTAAATTAAAAAAATAAGAAAAAAAGAGTAAATTGTAATTGTATCAGAATATTTTGAATTCATAAAAATATCAAGAATTTGAAGATGCTTTGTCAGCTACTATATTAATCCACTGCTAATGTTTTATGTTTTTGCCCTGATATTGTTTCAATACTAGTATGGAGGTACTTTATGCATGTATAGAATCTGTCAGAATTTTGGAACAGTGACGTTATGGGGCACACTATCATTTTTCCCCATCAGCCGGTTGCTTTAACACAAAGTTAATGTTTGTTGAACACAAAAGTGGTTCTGCACACACACACACACACACGCACATACAAAAAAGAAAAAGAAAAAAGAGAGAGCAATGATGAT
The DNA here is from genome assembly GCF_051991255.1 of Vanacampus margaritifer. Classification (NCBI taxonomy): domain Eukaryota; kingdom Metazoa; phylum Chordata; class Actinopteri; order Syngnathiformes; family Syngnathidae; genus Vanacampus; species Vanacampus margaritifer. The sequence continues at coordinate 37,798,403 of NC_135432.1, read as the reverse complement.
GACATGTCGAATCGGTAAGATTACCGAATGAACAATACTGTGCTCTCTATCAATAAAAAAAAAAAAATTAAAAAAAAGGGGGTTCTGCTTAATGTCCTTTATGCAGAAATGCAAAATATCCTTAACAAATACTGCATATCATGTTTGTATGACCAGCGGTGTACATAAGCGGTGCACATAAGCAGAGCACATGAGCACTGCAAATTTAATATTGCGCTCCAGTTCAATGTCTGCCACTGCGCACGAGAATAATGAAGCTCATTCAATCAGCTTGACTGTGGTCAGGCTATGCAGCCTCAGTAAAAAATCTTTTAAAAAACATGTCAGCCACCTCAACAATAGCTTCCGAGAGCCAACTTCAAAATATAGGCCACGTACATGGGCATCCATGTAGCCCTAATTGTTACGCTTTATTTTGAAGTTGACCCTCACCGCCGCTTTCTCTGGACTGCTGCCCCAGAAAAGGGTGTTAAGCTGGCTGATTACAGGGTCCCATGTAAGAAGCGGGCAATTAATTTTTCGAATGGGTCATGCAACTCATTTTTGTTGAATATGAATTTAATGTATTTTTATAAAACATTTAATTGTACCGAGGAAGCAATTTTTATTTTGGATAACGGAAATCAAATTTAAGACTCAAAGGATCTGCGACAGATACATTGGTGACGATGCTATGTTATGTCACATGCTTGGGTGTATGTAAATACATTATGAGTTACTAACCTTGGTGTGATGTTCATGCTTCTGGCCTGGAGTTCATTAATGATTTGTGCCTTCAGGACCACAGGCTTCCCGGGTGCTACTTTTTCACCCAGCAGATAGCGCACAGTTGTGGAGAACTTAGACTGCGTCTTAATAACCTGAGGTGGCTGCTTGTCCACCACAAGAGAGCTTCAGGGAAAAAATAAACACAAGGTCAAGTACAAGCATTTTAGTTAGACACACAGGTGTTCATTTAATGTCTTGAGTGCTGTTGCCTTTGCTGTGTAGAGCAAACAAAACTACCTTTGAACCAGGAGCTGGAGAAGTTGCCTTAACCTTTCCTGCAACTCTGGAATTGGTTCCACAATCAGCATTAATTCCTGTCTCAGCTTCCCATTCACCCCAAGAAGCTGCTCACACCTGACACATGAGCACATGGGAAACATTCATTTCAAGATACTTGATGACTTATTTTTTGGGGGGGTTTTAATTGGATGATAACTGAGCTCTGACATTATGAGTAGCAGGAAGCTACTAGTCAGGTTTCCGATCGTACCAGAACATGGCGCCTTGCCATGAAGAGCAGAAAATGAATGAGGGCCAGATGCACAGCCCGCAGCTCCAGCACATTGATGTGCAGCGATCTGTCCCCTGCAGACCACAGGCCTTGAGACGTCCTGTGTTGCCAAACTGCACCCAATCTACGTGAAGCACTCTTGGAATTCTTGCCTCAGAAGTCAGGACATTAAAGAACTAAACAGTAACTTAGAGTTCACACACCAAGAAGTCAAGAAACAAAAAAGACAACATGCCAAACTTCAAGCAGCCATGACAATGCTCGCAATAGAGGTAAGAAGAAATACATAAAACCTAGCATAATACTTTAAACTCAGTAAGTGCTGTAAGCTTGCTCTAACAGGAGACAAAGAGGAGTCTCAAGAATAATCATCTTCATTTGTCATGTACACACACATACATACGGTCAATTCAACCTCTGCATTTGATCCATCACAGTAGTGGACACAGCAAACACACAATGTAGTTTTTCCTGCTTGGCTCTCAACTAGGGCTGGGCACATGGCTCAAAATTCATATCATGTAATCAAATGCATCCCTTCAAAGTAATGGTATATATCACAATATAAAATCCATCCATTCATTTTCTTCTTTGTGGGGGCAGAAGGTTTAGCAGGGAGACCCAGACTTTCCTCTCCCCAGCCACTTCGTCCAGCTCTTTTGGGGAAATCCCAAGATGTTCCCAGGCCAGTCAGGAAACAGTCTCTCCAGCTTGTCTCTGGGTCATCCCCCGGATGCTATTCTCGGTGGGATGTGTCCGGAGCACTACACCAGTAGACATCCTAATCAGATGCCTAAGCCACCTCATCTGGATCCTCTCGATGCGGAGGAACAGCGGCTCTACTCTGAGATGCGCCCAGATGACCGAGTTTCTTACCCTATCTCTAAGGGAGAGCCCGGACACCCTATGGAGGAAACTTATTTTGGCCGCTTGTATGGGGAATTTGTTCTTTTGGTTACGACACTCAGCTCATGACCATAGGTGAGGGTAGGAACGTAGATTGACCGGTAAATCAAGAACCTCGCCTTTGGACTCAGCTCTTTATTCACTATGATAGACTGATACAGAGTCCGCATCACTCCAGACACTGCACTGTGTCGCCTGTCGATCACCCACTCCATTCTTCCCTCACTCGTAATCAAGACCCTGAGATACTTGGACTTCTCCACTTGAGGCAGGATCTCAGGGCACTCCACCCTTATCCAACTGAGGACCATGGTCTCAGATTTTGAGGTTTTCATTCCAACTGCTTCACACTCGGCTGCGAACTGTTCCAGTGAGATGCGGAGATCACGTCTTGATGAAGCTAACAGTACCATATCATCTACAAGAAGTAGAGACGTGATACTGAGGCAACCAAGCCAGACTCCATCAATGCCTTGACTGCACCTACAAATTCTGCCTATAAAGGACTGGAAGCAAATCTCACTTACTGCTGGCAATGCGCACCACACTCTGAAAGTGGTTGTACAGGAAATGAACAGCCCATATCAGGGGGTTTGGTACCGCGTACTTCCGAAGCACCTCCCACAGAACTCCCCAAGGGAGGCGGTCGAACGCCTTCTCCAAGTGCACAAACCAAATTTAGACTGGTTGGATGAACTCCCATGCAACTTACTGAGAGTGTAAAGCTGGTCCACTGCTCCATGGCCAGCAAAACCACACGGTTACTCTTGAGTCTGAGGTTCCACTTCTCGGCGGACTCTTCTCTCCAGGGAGGCTGAGGAAACCCTTCTTAAAAAGTGTGCCAAAACCCTGGTGTGTCAACCAGGACAGCCCCACAACATCCAGAGTCTTTTGGAACTCCGGGCGGATCTCATCCCTGAGCCTTTCCACCAAGGAGCTTTCTAACCAACACACTGACTTCAACCCCATGGATAGAACAGCCCACCTCACAGTGCCCAGACTCTGCTTCCTTGAAGGAAAGTGTGACAGTGAAATTGAGGAGGTCTTTGAAACATTCTATCCACCCACTTACAGCGTCCCAGGTCAAGGTCAGCAGCATCCCGTCTCCACCACACACAGTGTTGTAGTGTCCTGATTGCTAATTCTAGTCCTCTAGATGGAGGACTAGAATTTCTTCAAGGACGTCCGAAAGTCGTTTTCCATGGCCTCATGTCATATGATGCCTATACTATCTATTGCCTCGTGTGTTACAAATCATGCATTATGACATAATCAAACATAAATTGGGTGCCGCGCAGAATAAGGAACACAAGGCTTGTGGTATTAAATGCAAGTACAGCAACAAAAAAGTATTTTATTTTGTGAATCCAGCAACAGAACCACTCAAGCTCCTCCTGTTGCAGTGTAAAGAAAGGTAAAAATGTTTTTTTCCCTTCACATTGCAAGAAGTAAATATGATTATGGTGATTTCTATTTATGTATTTTTTATTGTGCACATCAGGTAGCAGACGTCGAGATGATCCTTGGATGGAATCATGCTGACTTTGTGGTGTGCATCATGTTGCACAAAGGACAATGCTTTCACATCTATCAGAAAGTATGCGTCATCAAGGTGGATAAGACTGCAGGCATGCACACTCGACTGCACACATGGACACACACTTATAAATAACTTAGTCTTCATAGTTTGGAAAAATGTTAAAATTGTAAATAGATACTTGGATAATTTCATAGTTAGATCATTGTTTTTTTGGCATCAATATCCTTTTCTTATGAATTGTTTGATGTTATTTTGAAGAAAAAAATACTGTTTATATGATCGACCTGTAATAAAAACAAAAAAGTAATGCTGTCAAAATTGATATTTTTTTTTACTTAAAAGGCATCTTTTCACAAAAACCCTCAATTTCTCCGTTTTTTTTTTTTTTCAAAAGCAGGATTTTCGGTTAAACTTGCCTCTCTTCTACTGCTGACTACTCAAGAATGACAAATTCTGATGAAAGATGAGGGTTTATGCTTTCTTTCGGTAGGTCCCCATGATTATATACCCATAGAACACAATATTCTGTATCTTCAACCGTTAAGTCGTGAGAGGCTTTTGTTCAAGGGGTGCTTCTCTCATGCAATCTCAATGGAATGTGGGGCGCGTGACGGCTCCAAGTCAAAAATGTGTGTGCGCTCTTAAAGTGACAGTGACATATTTTTAGATTATGGTTAACTTCCACATTTCTTGACCGATTCCAGTCATTTAAATTTTAAACTGTTCAGCTCATTTACATTTTTTGAAATACATTTTCAGGGACAGTGAGATACTTTTAGTTGATGTTGATTATGGTTAACTTCCACATTTCTTGAGCGATTCCAGTCGTTTAAATTTTAAACTCTTCAGCTCATTACCAAAGAGTCAGCAGTCCCATTCAAAATTTCCGCGGGAATTTTTCTAGTTACGGGACTGCTTGCGCCGCAAGCAGGCACATATTAGTATTCTACCTAGGACAGTGGTTTATTTTTCTTGTCGTTATTATTATGGGACTGCTTTGTGAAGCAAGCAGGCACATATTGTTATTCTACCTAGGACAGTGGTTTATTTTTCTTGTCGTTATTATTATTATATATTATTCCACGATTTTTCCGCTAAAATGCGGCCCGTACCGTACATCGCACCGGCACAAATGAGGTATCAAACGATGCGGCTCGATCTGACTCGCTGCGCTATTATTTTTCTAAGAATTCCCAGTTACCTTGGCGACGCTATTCCCAAAAAACTCCCAAATTAACTCCCCATTGGGAATGAATGGGAAAAAAATCACACTTCAAGCACCTTTTTCCAAGACACGCTGCGCGCGCATACGTTATCCGACCGATACGAATTTTAGCTCATTTTGTAGGAATTTTTCCCATCTTTAGCTCAGTGTCGAAATCTTTTTTAAGGAATGAAAGCCCCCCCCCCTGTTCGGGTTCAAAGACAGTGGCTGAATTAGCTTTCTCACACACTCTGTTGGCTAATTAGCCATCCAGTGCCGGGAACCAAATAATGTATTAGAAAAAATTTCACTTCAACTCGTCACCACTGCCACAATCTTTTGTCACTAGACGTCAAATTCTCACATTTTGTAGTCACGAGTGTCTTCTTTCAGACAAACTAACTTTTATTTGGTTAAGGTGTCATTTAGTACCTTTATTTTCCCTTTAAGCTCGGACAAGTCGGACCAACTGGCCTATCTCTGCCATGTTAATTTCAAGCGCCTTCCTCTCTCCATTTCTGATAAATCATAAGTTTTCAACCTGCTCTCATTTGGTCATTTTTTATCCGATTAAGAAAATGAGAACATGCTCGTGTTCCCCAAACCCTTGCCGTTCTAACGAGCCCTTTCTTGAATCTGTATCTTCAACCGTTAAGTCGCGAGAGGCTTTTGTTGAAGGGGTGCTTCTCTCATTCAATCTCAATGCAATGTGGGTGCGTGACGTCACTTCAACTCGTCACCATGGCAACGATCTTTTGTCACTAGACGTCAAATTCTCACATTTTGTAGTCACGAGTGTCTTCTTTCAGACAAACTAACTTTTATTTGGCTAAGGTGTCATTTAGTACCTTTATTTTCACCTTAAGCAAGAGAAGTCGGACTAATTCGCCTGTCTTGTACATGTTAATTTCAGGCGCCTTCCTCTCTCCATTTCTGATAAATCATAAGTTTTCAACCTGCTCTCATTTGGTCATTTTTTATCCGATTAAGAAAATGAGAACATGCTCGTGTTCCCCAAACCCTTGCCGTTCTAACGAGCCCTTTCTTGAATCTGTATCTTCAACCGTTAAGTCGCGAGAGGCTTTTGTTGAAGGGGTGCTTCTCTCATTCAATCTCAATGCAATGTGGGTGCGTGACGTCACTTCAACTCGTCACCATGGCAACGATCTTTTGTCACTAGACGTCAAATTCTCACATTTTGTAGTCACGAGTGTCTTCTTTCAGACAAACTAACTTTTATTTGGCTAAGGTGTCATTTAGTACCTTTATTTTCACCTTAAGCAAGAGAAGTCGGACTAATTCGCCTGTCTTGTACATGTTAATTTCAGGCGCCTTCCTCTCTCCATTTCTGATAAATCATAAGTTTTCAACCTGCTCTCATTTGGTCATTTTTTATCCGATTAAGAAAATGAGAACATGCTCGTGTTCCCCAAACCCTTGCCGTTCTAACGAGCCATTTCTTGAATCTGTATCTTCAACCGTTAAGTCGTGAGAGGCTTTTGTACAAGGGGTGCTTCTCTCATGCGATCTCAATGGAATGTGGGGCGCGTGACGTCTCCAAGTCAAAAATGTATGTGCTCTTAAAGTGACAGTGACATATTTTTAGATTATGGTTAACTTCCACATTTCTTGACCGATTCCAGTCATTTAAATTTTAAAATGTTCAGCTCATTTACATTTTTTAAAATACATTTTCAGGGACAGTGAGATACTTTTAGTTGATGTTGATTATGGTTAACTTCCACATTTCTTGAGCGAGTCCAGTGGTTTAAATTTTAAACTGTTCAGCTCATTACCAAAGAGTCAGCAGTCCCATTCAAAATTTCCGCGGGAATTTTTCTAGTTATTATATATTATTCCACGATTTTTCCGCTAAAATGCGGCCCGTACCGTACATCGCACCGGCACAAATGAGGTATCAAACGATGCGGCTCGATCTGACTCGCTGCGCTATTATTTTTCTAAGAATTCCCAGTTACCATGGCGACGCTATTCCCAAAAAACTCCCAAATTAACTCCCCATTGGGAATGAATGGGAAAAAAATCACACTTCAAGCACCTTTTTCCAAGACACGCTGCGCGCGCATACGTTATCCGACCGATACGAATTTTAGCTCATTTTGTAGGAATTTTTCCCATCTTTAGCTCAGTGTCGAAATCTTTTTTAAGGAATGAAAGCCCCCCCCCCTGTTCGGGTTCAAAGACAGTGGCTGAATTAGCTTTCTCACACACTCTGTTGGCTAATTAGCCATCCAGTGCCGGGAACCAAATAATGTATTAGAAAAAATTTCACTTCAACTCGTCACCACTGCCACAATCTTTTGTCACTAGACGTCAAATTCTCACATTTTGTAGTCACGAGTGTCTTCTTTCAGACAAACTAACTTTTATTTGGTTAAGGTGTCATTTAGTACCTTTATTTTCCCTTTAAGCTCGGACAAGTCGGACCAACTCGGCTATCTCTGCCATGTTAATTTCAGGCGCCTTCCTCTCTCCATTTCTGATAAATCATAAGTTTTCAACCTGCTCTCATTTGGTCATTTTTTATCCGATTAAGAAAATGAGAACATGCTCGTGTTCCCCAAACCCTTGCCGTTCTAACGAGCCATTTCTTGAATCTGTATCTTCAACCGTTAAGTCGTGAGAGGCTTTTGTACAAGGGGTGCTTCTCTCATGCGATCTCAATGGAATGTGGGGCGCGTGACGTCTCCAAGTCAAAAATGTATGTGCTCTTAAAGTGACAGTGACATATTTTTAGATTATGGTTAACTTCCACATTTCTTGACCGATTCCAGTCATTTTAATTTTAAAATGTTCAGCTCATTTACATTTTTTAAAATACATTTTCAGGGACAGTGAGATACTTTTAGTTGATGTTGATTATGGTTAACTTCCACATTTCTTGAGCGATTCCAGTGGTTTAAATTTTAAACTGTTCAGTTCATTACCAAAGAGTCAGCAGTCCCATTCAAAATTTCCGCGGGAATTTTTCTAGTTATTATATATTATTCCATGATTTTTCCGCTAAAATGCGGCCCGTACCGTACATCGCACCGGCACAAATGAGGTATCAAACGATGCGGCTCGATCTGACTCGCTGCGCTATTATTTTTCTAAGAATTCCCAGTTACCATGGCGACGCTATTCCCAAAAAACTCCCAAATTAACTCCCCATTGGGAATGAATGGGAAAAAAATCACACTTCAAGCACCTTTTTCCAAGACACACTGCGCGCGCATACGTTATCCGACCGATACGAATTTTAGCTCATTTTGTAGGAATTTTTCCCATCTTTAGCTCAGTGTCGAAATCTTTTTTAAGGAATGAAAGCCCCCCCCCCTGTTCGGGTTCTAAGACAGTGGCTGAATTAGCTTTCTCACACACTCTGTTGGCTAATTAGCCATCCAGTGCCGGGAACCAAATAATGTATTTGAAAAAATTTCACTTCAACTCGTCACCATGGCCACAATCTTTTGTCACTAGACGTCAAATTCTCACATTTTGTAGTCACGAGTGTCTTCTTTCAGACAAACTAACTTTTATTTGGTTAAGGTGTCATTTAGTACCTTTATTTTCCCTTTAAGCGAAGAGAAATTGGACTCTCTCGCCAATCTCTTCCATGTTAATTTGGGTGTTTTTTTCCTCTTCATTTCGGATAAATCATACATTTTCAACCTGCTCTCATTTGGTCATTTTTCATCCGATTAAAAAAATTACAACATGCTCGTGTTCCCCAAACCCTTGCCGTTCTAACAAGCCATTTCTTGAATCTGTATCTTGAAGAGTTAAGTCGTGAGAGGCTTTTGTTCCAGGGGTGCGTCTGTCATACAATCTCAATGGAATGCAACCAATCTTGATGATAGTTGGATCTAGTCTTCTCTCTTTTCCCTGATTGGTTCGTTTTCTGCTTGTCTGTGCTGTGGCCAATGAGAGACGCTTTAATGACACCAATTAGAAGTTTCTCGAGAACCTACTCCTCCCATTTCATCTCGTCTGAGGTAAGTTGCAAGGCAATTGTTTGTAGTCTGGTGAATAATGCTAAATAAGTGTGATTTCGCAAGTTTTCCCCATCCTAAACTACATCACGTTAATACTGGCGATGTATTGAAACGTATTTGATGTGTTTGAACGTTATGTTGCTGTTTTAACAAGATTGGAAAAGTTAAGTGCTAGAGATGGTAGCCTACATGCTAGCTGCACCTGCTAGCTCTAGCAAAGAGCTAGCAGATGTTACATTAAAGTTTTAATGTGCAGTAAAAAAAAACTAAGAAAAGTTTGAGTAGGCTCTAAATCTCAATTGTGTACATCTCTCGTTGCTACAATATACAGTAAGGCTTTTGTCTCGTCTGTCGTCGACGTGGGGGGGGGGGGGGGGGGGTTTGAGTGGCGTGTCGACGGTGTAGCGAAGCGGCGCCAATGAGGGATTTCGGAAGTGTACGCTTTTAATGCTTCATACACATCTGAGATTAAGTACAAATTTGATGTTGAATCTTTACTTTTGACTTTGTCATGGCAAGTTTTTTTTCTTTGCTGTAGCAGCATGCCGCGGAAGGGGAAGCGTTCAGAGGCAGCCAAGCGCCAATGGAAGAAGCTGGACCTTGCTGCTCTGGAACTGAGGCCAAACAGCGCACCCCAGCATGTACTTTACCTCTATTGAATTCTTTGTTAATGTGCAATACACAATATTTCAGGCTACAAATATAGAATCAGGCAGAAAAATTAGCTTAAAAGGCTTGTGTAAAAAGCAGTCTGTTTATGCAAGACACTCATTAGTAATGTTAAAAAATCCTTTATTAAAAATGGACTACCAACATGTTTAAACACAAGCTTGTCTTCATCGGGGCACAGTTTTACGAATATAGAGTGTATGACATGTGATTTGTGCAGTGCTTTATTCATGTCAAAATAATTCTGAATAGAATTTTGATGAAGTCTGTTTTCTACAAGATTTCAAATATTCTAAGAAGTTTTCAAACTACTGATGTCTAAAATAAACTCACTAACATTGATCAAAAACTTGTGAGATGCCTATCCTGGACACAGATATTTCACATGTTATATTTAATAACTGCAGACATGGTCTATTGCATGACTGTGGGAGGAACAGTTGAAATGATAATGTCAAGCCAATAATTGTTTTAACACTTGACAGTAGTTGGAGTACATTACATTTATCAGTAGATGGTGCTGTTGTGAAGTTAGGCTGGTACAATCTGCTGCCTTTTTGCTCATGTATTTGATCAGAAAATTCTACCAAATTTGATCAATTGTGACTGTATTTCAGACACAAACAAAAGTATCAGTTAAGTCCTTGAATCTCTTTCGTGATTAATAATTTCATTAATAAACCTGGCCTGAATTAACATCACTTGTATGTAGAAAAGACCTGGTCAATTTTCATTGAAACTAACTTAAGCATTACAACCTATGTTTGCTTTTTACTCTGCATTAAGGTGACTGCACATGCCTACAATTGTAATGTCTATGTTTTAGGTGTCCTCTGTTGGTGCCAAGGCTCTGGTACCAGGTCAGTCATCATTTTATTTTAATTGCTTCTGCAGCAGTTTTACAATCGATTATTTTAGAAATTCCAATATTTTGCAGGTTCATATACACTCAAAGTGTAACTTGTACTGTGCTTTGTCAGCAATTTAAGTTGTGAGACTTGACATGGTATTCTGTGTGTGCATCATTTTAGGCAGAGGCACTGGCTGGCGCCACAGAGTTCGGGAATGGCCAGTTTCAACTGTGACTGGGCGGAGGCACAAACTGGTCATTCCATCACTGAACCAGGACAACAAGGTATGTTTTATAATAAACTGCCTGTAAAACAAATTAACCTTCATTTGTCTTTTTTTTTATTTTTTAAATACTTAAAAAAAAAAAAATTCAATTACTTCTTCTTTTTTTTTTTTTCTTTAATAGTTTGTCCTGGTTGTTGGTGACTCCCACCTGCGAGCCATTGCCGATGGGGTTGTGAAGCTGCCGGAGGGACATTTCTCTTTTGGCGCGATGTCCACCCCGGGTGCCAGTGCCTCCGAGTTGCGTGCTGAGGTGCTGAATGCTGTTCTGCCTCGGTCACCCGAGGCGGTCTGCATTTTGGCTCCCAGCAACAACTTGGGCCGCCCCATCGCTGAGGCAGCGGCTGACTTTGGCCAGTTCTTGCGCACCGTCTGCAGCCGCTGGCCCAACGTAAGTTCACACATTTCCTTCATATAGTTCATACATTTACATTTCAAGTATGTACTTGCATGATATGTCAAATATGTTCTGTTTAAAATACATTTCAGCCTTTTCCCGTAGTTAAGCAGTTGATGAATATTAATGAAAGTTCATCTTGCTCCAGATGTATATTTTACTTTTTTAAACTTTGTGCAGGTTGTTGTCCTGGACTTCCCCCCTCGTCTGACCGTCGAGCTGGCCCAGCAGGACCTTTTACGCCAGGAGTACCACCGGGTGGCAGCAATTATGGGTACGTTCCATGTTGAAAATTGTTTTCACACACAAAGTTCTACTTTTCTTTACGTCACCTCCTGATCTGATTTTTGTGTCTCAGCGGGACTCTTGAACTAATAATGTTTTTTTTCTTTGTTCCTGTAGGTATTCGCTACCTATCTGTTGCTGGCCACTTCCCGCTGTCACAGCTTCATTTGTGGTGTAGAGACGGGGTAAGTACATTAGTTGTTGCAAAAAACAAACAAACATTTTATTAGTGCTCCTCCTATCAAAAGTATGTTTGCAGATATATAATATTTATTTCTGATCATGTCTGGAAGGTACACCTCAGTGACAGCGATGGGATGCCGGTGCTTGCGCGGTTGCTGTGGGATGCTGTCAACATGCGGATGGAGAGGACTGCTTTCTGATAAATCATAAGTTTTCAACCTGCTTTCATTTGGTCATTTTTTATCCGATTAAGAAAATGAGAACATGCTCGTGTTCCCCAAACCCTTGCCGTTCTAACGAGCCATTTCTTGAATCTGTATCTTCAACCGTTAAGTCGTTAGAGGCTTTTGTTCAAGGGGTGCTTCTCTCATGCAATCTCAATGGAATGTGGGGCGCGTGACGGCTCCAAGTCAAAAATGCATGTGCGCTCTTAAAGTGACAGTGACATATTTTTAGATTATGGTTAACTTACACATTTCTTGACCGATTCCAGTCGTTTAAATTTTAAACTGTTCAGCTCATTTACATTTTTTGAAATACATTTTCAGGGACAGTGAGATACTTTTAGTTGATGTTGATTATGGTTAACTTCCACATTTCTTGAGCGATTCCAGTGGTTTAAATTTTAAACTGTTCAGCTCATTACCAAAGAGTCAGCAGTCCCATTCAAAATTTCCGCGGGAATTTTTCTAGTTATTATACATTATTCCACGATTTTTCCGCTAAAATGCGGCCCGTACCGTACATCGCACCGGCACAAATGAGGTATCAAACGATGCGGCTCGATCTGACTCGCTGCGCTATTATTTTTCTAAGAATTCCCAGTTACCTTGGCGACGCTATTCCCAAAAAACTCCCAAATTAACTCCCCATTGGGAATGAATGGGAAAAAAATCACACTTCAAGCACCTTTTTCCAAGACACGCTGCGCGCGCATACGTTATCCGACCGATACGAATTTTAGCTCATTTTGTAGGAATTTTTCCCATCTTTAGCTCAGTGTCGAAATCTTTTTTAAGGAATGAAAGCCCCCCACCCTGTTCGGGTTCAAAGACAGTGGCTGAATTAGCTTTCTCACACACTCTGTTGGCTAATTAGCCATCCAGTGCCGGGAACCAAATAATGTATTTGAAAAAATTTCACTTCAACTCGTCACCATGGCCACAATCTTTTGTCACTAGACGTCAAATTCTCACATTTTGTAGTCACGAGTGTCTTCTTTCAGACAAACTAACTTTTATTTGGTTAAGGTGTCATTTAGTACCTTTATTTTCCCTTTAAGCTCGGACAAGTCGGACCAACTCGCCTATCTCTGCCATGTTAATTTCAGGCGCCTTCCTCTCTCCATTTCTGATAAATCATAAGTTTTCAACCTGCTCTCATTTGGTCATTTTTTATCCGATTAAGAAAATGAGAACATGCTCGTGTTCCCCAAACCCTTGCCGTTCTAACGAGCCCTTTCTTGAATCTGTATCTTCAACCGTTAAGTCGCGAGAGGCTTTTGTTGAAGGGGTGCTTCTCTCATTCAATCTCAATGCAATGTGGGTGCGTGACGTCACTTCAACTCGTCACCATGGCAACGATCTTTTGTCACTAGACGTCAAATTCTCACATTTTGTAGTCACGAGTGTCTTCTTTCAGACAAACTAACTTTTATTTGGCTAAGGTGTCATTTAGTACCTTTATTTTCACCTTAAGCAAGAGAAGTCGGACTAATTCGCCTGTCTTGTACATGTTAATTTCAGGCGCCTTCCTCTCTCCATTTCTGATAAATCATAAGTTTTCAACCTGCTCTCATTTGGTCATTTTTTATCCGATTAAGAAAATGAGAACATGCTCGTGTTCCCCAAACCCTTGCCGTTCTAACGAGCCATTTCTTGAATCTGTATCTTCAACCGTTAAGTCGTGAGAGGCTTTTGTACAAGGGGTGCTTCTCTCATGCGATCTCAATGGAATGTGGGGCGCGTGACGTCTCCAAGTCAAAAATGTATGTGCTCTTAAAGTGACAGTGACATATTTTTAGATTATGGTTAACTTCCACATTTCTTGACCGATTCCAGTCATTTTAATTTTAAAATGTTCAGCTCATTTACATTTTTTAAAATACATTTTCAGGGACAGTGAGATACTTTTAGTTGATGTTGATTATGGTTAACTTCCACATTTCTTGAGCGATTCCAGTGGTTTAAATTTTAAACTGTTCAGCTCATTACCAAAGAGTCAGCAGTCCCATTCAAAATTTCCGCGGGAATTTTTCTAGTTATGGGACTGCTTTGCGAAGCAAGCAGGCACATATTGTTATTCTACCTAGGACAGTGGTTTATTTTTGTTGTTAATATTATTATTATATATTATTCCAGCGATTTTTCCGCTAAAATGCGGCCCGTACCGTACATCGCACCGGCACAAATGAGGTATCAAACGATGCGGCTCGATCTGACTCGCTGCGCTATTATTTTTCTAAGAATTCCCAGTTACCATGGCGACGCTATTCCCAAAAAACTCCCAAATTAACTCCCCATTGGGAATGAATGGGAAAAAAATCACACTTCAAGCACCTTTTTCCAAGACACGCTGCGCGCGCATACGTTATCCGACCGATACGAATTTTAGCTCATTTTGTAGGAATTTGTCCCATCTTTAGCTCAGTGTCGAAATCTTTTTTAAGGAATGAAAGCCCCCCCCCCCTGTTCGGGTTCAAAGACAGTGGCTGAATTAGCTTTCTCACACACTCTGTTGGCTAATTAGCCATCCAGTGCCGGGAACCAAATAATGTATTAGAAAAAATTTCACTTCAACTCGTCACCACTGCCACAATCTTTTGTCACTAGACGTCAAATTCTCACATTTTGTAGTCACGAGTGTCTTCTTTCAGACAAACTAACTTTTATTTGGTTAAGGTGTCATTTAGTACCTTTATTTTCCCTTTAAGCGAGTAGAAGTTGGACTCTCGCCTATCTCTCCCATGTTAATTTGGGCGACTTCTTCCTCTTCATTTCGAATAAATCATAAGTTTTCAACCTGCTCTCATTTGGTCATTTTTCATCCGATTAAAAAAATGAGAACATGCTCGTGTTCCCCAAACCCTTGCCGTTCTAACGAGCCCTTTCTTGAATCTGTATCTTCAACCGTTAAGTCGCGAGAGGCTTTTGTTGAAGGGGTGCTTCTCTCATTCTATCTCAATGCAATGTGGGTGCGTGACGTCACTTCAACTCGTCACCATGGCAACGATCTTTTGTCACTAGACGTCAAATTCTCACATTTTGTAGTCACGAGTGTCTTCTTTCAGACAAACTAACTTTTATTTGGCTAAGGTGTCATTTAGTACCTTTATTTTCACCTTAAGCAAGAGAAGTCGGACTAATTCGCCTGTCTTGTACATGTTAATTTCAGGCGCCTTCCTCTCTCCATTTCTGATAAATCATAAGTTTTCAACCTGCTCTCATTTGGTCATTTTTTATCCGATTAAGAAAATGAGAACATGCTCGTGTTCCCCAAACCCTTGCCGTTCTAACGAGCCATTTCTTGAATCTGTATCTTCAACCGTTAAGTCGTGAGAGGCTTTTGTACAAGGGGTGCTTCTCTCATGCGATCTCAATGGAATGTGGGGCGCGTGACGTCTCCAAGTCAAAAATGTATGTGCTCTTAAAGTGACAGTGACATATTTTTAGATTATGGTTAACTTCCACA
The DNA here is from genome assembly GCF_051991255.1 of Vanacampus margaritifer. Taxonomy (NCBI): domain Eukaryota; kingdom Metazoa; phylum Chordata; class Actinopteri; order Syngnathiformes; family Syngnathidae; genus Vanacampus; species Vanacampus margaritifer. Next base: position 37,783,118 of record NC_135432.1, on the reverse strand, counting down.
TTTCTTGACCGATTCCAGTCATTTAAATTTTAAAATGTTCAGCTCATTTACATTTTTTAAAATACATTTTCAGGGACAGTGAGATACTTTTAGTTGATGTTGATTATGGTTAACTTCCACATTTCTTGAGCGATTCCAGTGGTTTAAATTTTAAACTGTTCAGCTCATTACCAAAGAGTCAGCAGTCCCATTCAAAATTTCCGCGGGAATTTTTCTAGTTATTATATATTATTCCACGATTTTTCCGCTAAAATGCGGCCCGTACCGTTCATCGCACCGGCACAAATGAGGTATCAAACGATGCGGCTCGATCTGACTCGCTGCGCTATTATTTTTCTAAGAATTCCCAGTTACCTTGGCGACGCTATTCCCAAAAAACTCCCAAATTAACTCCCCATTGGGAATGAATGGGAAAAAAATCACACTTCAAGCACCTTTTTCCAAGACACGCTGCGCGCGCATACGTTATCCGACCGATACGAATTTTAGCTCATTTTGTAGGAATTTTTCCCATCTTTAGCTCAGTGTCGAAATCTTTTTTAAGGAATGAAAGCCCCCCATCCCTGTTCGGGTTCAAAGACAGTGGCTGAATTAGCTTTCTCACACACTCTGTTGGCTAATTAGCCATCCAGTGCCGGGAACCAAATAATGTATTAGAAAAAATTTCACTTCAACTCGTCACCACTGCCACAATCTTTTGTCACTAGACGTCAAATTCTCACATTTTGTAGTCACGAGTGTCTTCTTTCAGACAAACTAACTTTTATTTGGTTAAGGTGTCATTTAGTACCTTTATTTTCCCTTTAAGCTCGGACAAGTCGGACCAACTGGCCTATCTCTGCCATGTTAATTTCAAGCGCCTTCCTCTCTCCATTTCTGATAAATCATAAGTTTTCAACCTGCTCTCATTTGGTCATTTTTTATCCGATTAAGAAAATGAGAACATGCTCGTGTTCCCCAAACCCTTGCCGTTCTAACGAGCCCTTTCTTGAATCTGTATCTTCAACCGTTAAGTCGCGAGAGGCTTTTGTTGAAGGGGTGCTTCTCTCATTCAATCTCAATGCAATGTGGGTGCGTGACGTCACTTCAACTCGTCACCATGGCAACGATCTTTTGTCACTAGACGTCAAATTCTCACATTTTGTAGTCACGAGTGTCTTCTTTCAGACAAACTAACTTTTATTTGGCTAAGGTGTCATTTAGTACCTTTATTTTCACCTTAAGCAAGAGAAGTCGGACTAATTCGCCTGTCTTGTACATGTTAATTTCAGGCGCCTTCCTCTCTCCATTTCTGATAAATCATAAGTTTTCAACCTGCTCTCATTTGGTCATTTTTTATCCGATTAAGAAAATGAGAACATGCTCGTGTTCCCCAAACCCTTGCCGTTCTAACGAGCCCTTTCTTGAATCTGTATCTTCAACCGTTAAGTCGCGAGAGGCTTTTGTTGAAGGGGTGCTTCTCTCATTCAATCTCAATGCAATGTGGGTGCGTGACGTCACTTCAACTCGTCACCATGGCAACGATCTTTTGTCACTAGACGTCAAATTCTCACATTTTGTAGTCACGAGTGTCTTCTTTCAGACAAACTAACTTTTATTTGGCTAAGGTGTCATTTAGTACCTTTATTTTCACCTTAAGCAAGAGAAGTCGGACTAATTCGCCTGTCTTGTACATGTTAATTTCAGGCGCCTTCCTCTCTCCATTTCTGATAAATCATAAGTTTTCAACCTGCTCTCATTTGGTCATTTTTTATCCGATTAAGAAAATGAGAACATGCTCGTGTTCCCCAAACCCTTGCCGTTCTAACGAGCCATTTCTTGAATCTGTATCTTCAACCGTTAAGTCGTGAGAGGCTTTTGTACAAGGGGTGCTTCTCTCATGCGATCTCAATGGAATGTGGGGCGCGTGACGTCTCCAAGTCAAAAATGTATGTGCTCTTAAAGTGACAGTGACATATTTTTAGATTATGGTTAACTTCCACATTTCTTGACCGATTCCAGTCATTTAAATTTTAAAATGTTCAGCTCATTTACATTTTTTAAAATACATTTTCAGGGACAGTGAGATACTTTTAGTTGATGTTGATTATGGTTAACTTCCACATTTCTTGAGCGATTCCAGTGGTTTAAATTTTAAACTGTTCAGCTCATTACCAAAGAGTCAGCAGTCCCATTCAAAATTTCCGCGGGAATTTTTATAGTTATTATATCATACTTCCACGATTTTTCTGCAAAAATGCGGCCCGTACCGTAGATCGCACCGGCACAAATGAGGTATCAAACGATGCGGCTCGATCTGACTCGCTGCGCTACTATTTTTCTAAGAATTCCCAGTTACCATGGCGACGCAAACCCCCCAAAAGTCCCCCCAAAAATCCCATTGGGAATGAATGGGAAAAGGGAAGACAAAATCACATCAACCACCTTTTTCCAAGACACGCTGCGCACGCATACGTTATCCGACCGATACGAATTTTAGCTCATTTTGTAGGAATTTTTCCTATCTTTAGCTCAGTGTCGAAATCTTTTTTAAGGAATGAAAGCTCTCCCCCCTGTGCGGGTTCAAAGACAGTGAGCAAACAACAGACAAATAGCCTTCTCCCATTGTTGTGTATTGCGTTGGTTAGAGTGGACTAATTAGCTATCCAGTGCCGGGAACCAAATAATGTATTTGAAAAAATTTCACTTCAACTCGTCACCATGGCCACAATCTTTTCTCACTAGACGTCAAACTCTCACATTTTGTAGTCACGAGTGTCTTCTTTCAGACAAACTAACTTTTATCTGGCTAAGGTGTCATTTAGTACCTTAATTTTCAACTTAAGCGCGGAGAAGTCGGACGAACGCGCCCATCTCTTCCATGTTAATTTCGGCGCCTTTTTCCTCTTCATTTCTGATAAATCATAAGTTTTCAACTTGCTCTCATTTGGTCATTTTTCATCCGATTAAAAAAATGAAAACATGCTCGCGGTCCCCAAACCCTTGCCGTTCTAACGAGCCATTTCTGGAATCTGCATCTTGAACCGTTAAGTCGTGAGAAGCTTTTGTTCGAGGTGTGTGTATCTCATACAATATCAATAGAATGTGGGTGCGTGAATTCAAATGTTTCCAACAAGTTCTAATCAAATGTGTGTGCGTGAATGTGCATTTTTATTAAAGGGACAGTGTGATACTTTTCCTTTGTTGAATATGGTTAACTTCCTCATTTCTCAATGGAATGTTGTTGCGTGACATCACTTCAACTCGTCACCATGGCCACAATCTTTGCTCACTAGACATCAAATTCTCACATTTTGTAGTCACAAGTGTCTTCTTTCAGACATACTAACTTTTATTTGGCTAAGGTGTCATTTAGTACCTTTATTTTCACCTTAAGACAGGACAAGTCGGACTAATTCGTCTGTCTTTGACGTTAATTTCAGGCGCCTTCCTCTCTCCATTTCTGATAAATCATAAATTTTCAACCTGCTCTCATTTGGTCATTTTTTATCCGATTAAGAAAATGAGAACATGCTCGTGTTCCCCAAACCCTTGCCGTTCTAACGAGCCATTTCTTGAATGTGCATCTTGAACCGTTAAGTCGTGAGAGGCTTGGTGCGTGACGTCTCTCTCCCCCGTGTTACTCCAATGCGTGTGTGTCAATGTGCATGTTTCTTAAAGGGACAGTAAGATACTTTTAGTTTATGGTGATTATGGCTAACTTCCACATTTCTTGACCGATTTCAATCGTTTAAATTTTAAATTGTTCAGCTCATTTACATTTTTTAAAATACATTTTCAAAAATAACACATTATTATTATTATTTTTATTTTTTCTATTAAATGTAATGGACTGCTATTTAAATACTGCTTTTTTACAAGTGCTACTACTATACTACTACTACTATGTCTACAAGTACTACATACAGTACAGTACATGCCTGTTTCCACCTTGCAAGAGTCAGCAGTCCCATTCAAAATTTCCGCGGGAATTTATCTAGTTATTAGCTAATGTAGCTATCTAGGTGCTCCCCTGGTTGCAATGCTTGTATAGGCCTGTTGCTTCAGAATGACTGCAATAGCAGTAATAAAGCTGGTATCTTACCACATCTGCAGGACATTGAGGTTGTCATCAAAAGGATGTCCAATGGTTGCCTTGTACTGCTGCCATCTCCAGGTCTTCAGCTTGTTGAGGAGTTGGGCCTGACACTGGTCCAGACAGTCCACACACTGACTGAGCAATTGAAAACGTTTCTGTAACAATACAATATGGTACAATGACACATGTGGTTTGCCTATTTACACATCCTGACTTAAAGTTGCAATATGGAACTTTTCCCCTCCAAAATAACTGTTCAATAAGCTTTTTATTTGACCATTTTTGAGTGAAATGCTTTCTAATTAGTAGATTAACACCTTAGCTGTTCACAACGGGTACTCCTGCAAGCCTCTGCCAATAGTTTTCAGATTGGATTCGGGTTAGAATTCCCCGTGCCCTGTCTGCGGATGTGACGTAATGTACGTGGTGTGTATGTGCAAAACGGTATGTGCAGTTTCATTTTTCATCAGCAGGTGGCAGAAATTGAATATTCTACGTTCAGTAGCTTTAAGCCTTTAACAGGCAAGGAATATTATAGGCTGTGGGTGTCATTATGAAGAAATGGTGCAGCATTATCACTAAAAGACAGTTAAAAAAGAGTAAGCCAATAATGAATGTTGATCTAGTTTATAAACCTTATCTGGGTTAATTAAAATGCAGTAAGAGACATCCCAGCAGCCACATGGCGTCAGCACCGAGGAGTCCACCCACCAGGTGTGGGCCACAACGCTCAACCAAAGCATGCTAGGAAGAGCGACGCTTTATCCTCGCTGTAATACCTAATAAACTACTAGTTTGGCTTGTCGGCAGACAAATCTCACTTGCCTCCAAACCCAGAAGTGCATTTTAGCATAGAGTGAATGAAATCCAGGGCGAGTAGGTGATGTCAGTACACTGCTACGTTCAAGTGTGCCATGGAAAATTGCCAACACTTCTACCGCTGCACAGACACAACTTAAAAGGACGCATTTCGGAACTGAAGCATGACACCGTTTCATTTCCTGAGAATTAGTGCCATCTTCGGTACCCATCTCACCCGGAGTTCACTGATACACTCTCTTTAACATGAGTTGATGCCCCCCCCAAATCATCGAATCTGTACCATGTAGGTCAACTATTTTGGTGTCAAAATGGCAAATGTCAACAAAAGATAAGTGATTTTCATGCCTAAAGAACAGATTAATCGCATTTCCATTCATTTCAATGGGATTTTGAGATACGAACAGGGTCACAAATTTCAACTCAATGCACCACTGTATTTTGATAATACAGATAATTGTGATCATTTTGTGAAATGATTCTGAATACAAGGAAGATGACCATTTTATCTATAACTTTAACTACATGTATACAGGTGTGCCCTTGTGTAGTTCCTGAGACCCTCCTCTTATGTATCCTGGGGATTCATAAAGCAGGAAAAAATGCTCACCGTTGCCATGGTGTTGACATTGTACTCCAGCTGCTGGATGTGTTTTTGCAGTCTGCTGACTTCTGACACCGTGGGATTCATGGTCCCTGTGCGACCGGCAAAAAAAAAAAAAACACAAGTTCAATCCATCCTGCAGTGCTTGAAAACAAAACAATGGTGCATCAACCAATTATACCCAATTATGCACAAAACCCCCAAAAGAAAAGCATTCATTGACTACGAAAGATATTGGTTTGATACCACTTTGCAAAAAGGGTACCTTTATGAAGGGTTTGTAAATGAACATTGGAATGGAATAGCCCAAAGCACTTTACAAAGCCTCACATTCACACACTAGTGGTCGGGTGCTGCCACGCAGGGCGCTGCCAGGTCCCCACTGGTAATAAATCCGGGTTCAGTGTCTTGCTCAAGGACACTTCGACATGGTCACCAGGGGTGAGGATCACCGCCCCACATTACAACATTAACATTAACAATTAATTAACATAATTAAATGCTGACCTTTCTTGAGTTGTTTAACATATCTAGATGTACTGTAAATACCATGAAATAAAAGCTGTAATTCTGAACTTTTGTATCATATTTTGAAACCCAAATTTCTTTAGTGTGCAATAAAAACAAAGGAATTTACTTTGCCATTCCAATACTTCTGGAGGCAACCGTAAGCAAATATACTTGTGCTGGGGGGGTGGGGGGCTTGTCAAGTCGACCACACAAATTGACTGGCAAAAAAATGTCTGCCTTGAAACTATAATTAATAATTTTAAAACCCTATTTGCGGCACGCAGCAAAAATGTTTGGCCACTCTCGTGTCAGCACCAAATGTCCGACTTTTATGGAGTAATACTCCAAAATACACAAATAAAAAAGAAAATCCCAGGGGTTGTGGTTGCTTTAAACTAAAAAAGGACAAAATAAAGCTTTAGGTAATTACTGCAAAGTTAGGTTGGTGGAGCTTGGAGACAGCCAGTGGACACCTACTACTGGAGGTAACATGTTATTGTTTTGTTATACAATATATTCATTAGCTAATGTTTTATATCCTACCATCACAAGTTAGAATGCGACCAATCGTGTTTGTAGACTACATACTGTAGTGTATTCATTTTTAGATGACCCTTGTGTGGGTGCCCATTCTCTTTGACCAAGTGCACCTTAGCTTTGGTTCTTTTTAAAGTAACACTAATGGTGTATGGAGAGATGGATAGAGTATGAGTAGTAGTAGCAATAGTTAAAGCACTAGCAACAGAGGTGGCAAATCCAGGTCCAGAAAGTTAAAACCCTTCCACAGTTTGGTTTTAGCCCCTGATGCTAGCTAGCTCCCTAGCTGCTAAACGAACACCATGGAAGCTAGCTAGGGAGCTAGCTAGCTAGCACTTGGGGCTAAAGCCAAACTGTGGCAGGATTTTTACTTTTTGGAACTGGATTTGCCATCTCTGACTAGCAATACTAGTTGCACTAGCACTGAACAAGTATAAGCCTTGTCACAGTACATCCCATAGTTAATTTACGGGAGCAAAGCCTCTTCCAATAAATTGTCTGGTTTAACTTGTCTCGGTGCATGTTAAAGCTTCTCCGACTAAAGTTAGCACAGCTTGCTCTAAAGCGCATTTCTCAACACATTGCCAAGCAGTGGTGGAGTGGGAGGGTAAAGTGGTGTGATTATTGTGGGAAACGCATACAAAAAAAATTCTTTAATTTTTTTAAAAAAAATTAAAGAGCAGGTGAGTGTGACAGTTGTGTTTAAAAAAATATATATATTATTTACGTTGTTGCCATTGTCGGTGAAGGGAGGGGGCGATTACCCAAGTAATTGAGGGAAAAATTTATTCCAAAAATATTTTTTTGTGACAACTGTACTTTTTTTGTATTACCTTGCAAAGACTCATAATTCTGCCTTTCCCAATTGAGCTCTTCTTGCACCTGGTGTATGTTCTGTCGCAAGTCCTGGACCTCCAGCACTTTGAGAACCAAGTGATCCGGATCCTGCATGCTGGGCAATGCCGATTCCCGAGGGACACACGGTTGATGCTGTGGAGGTTCGTTTACCTGTGACATATGCACACATGACACACCACCTAAATTATGTTATAAGCACATTCATCCATTATCGACGGTGGACAAGCATCAACGTATTGGCTTATGTTGACTGACCACCAAAGCCGCTAGGCAACAAGACTGAGATAACTGTTGACAGTAATGTCCCCGCATTCCACTACCACCACGCCGTTAGCGTGAGCGCCTAGAGAGACAGCAAAGTCAAGCTAGCCCCCATAACAGTTGCTTATACAATTCTATGCTCCACGATGACAACTTCAAAATAAAAACCTAAAAAGTAATACTGTTACATAGACATTGATGCCTTAATTAGGGATGGGTGAGTACCGATACCAGGTATCAGTATCAGGCCGATACCAGGCCAATTTCATGGTATCGGTTCTCGCAATGGGAATCGATACTGGTATCAGCCCCCGCTCTTGTGGCCATTTTCCGTTCAGGAACTGTCAGAAAAACTGGGGGGAACGGAAGTTTTATGTATACTAATTCCTATACAGAGCAGCCTTCCAAATTAAAAGCATGGATTTAAAAAAGATGTAATCAAACTTAGAGAGAGCAAAGAGTAGAAGAGGTGACTATTGTGGACCAGGAAGTAGCAAAGATTAGTAAGGATGAAGTGAAAAGGGCATTGAAGAGGATTAAGTGTGGAAAGGCACTTGGTCTTGATGATATACCTGTGGAGGTATGGAAGTGCCTAGGAGCGGTAGCAGTAGAATTTCTGACTGGGATGTTCAACAGAATCTTAGATAGTGAGAAGATGCCTGAGGAATAGAGAAGTGTGCTGGTGCCCATTTTTAAGAACAAGGGAGACGTGCAGAGTTGTGGCAACTACAGAGGAATAAAGCTGATGAGCCACGCAATGAAGCTATGGGAAAGAGAAGCTAGACTGAGGACAGAGGTGAACATTTGTGAGCAGCAGTATGGTTTCATGCCAAAAAAAAAAAAAAGAGTACCAAAGATGCAGTATTTGCTTTGAGGATGTTGATAGAGAAGTACAGAGAAGGTCAGAAGGAGCTGCATTGTGTCTTTGTAGATCTGGAGAAAGCTTATGACAGGATGCCCAGAGAGGAACTGTGGTTTTGTATGAGGAAGTCTGGAGTAGCAGAGAAGTATGTTCAAGTGGTGCAGGACATGTATGAGGACTGTAAAACAGTGGTGAGGTGTGCTGTAGGTGTGACAGAGGAGTTCAAATTGGAGGTGGGACGACATCAGGGATTAGCTCCAAGCCCCTTGTTGTTCGCTATGGTAATGGACAGGATGAGAGACGAGGTTAGGTTTTAATCTCCATGGACTATGATGTTTGCAGATGGCATTGTGATCTGTAGTGAGAGCAGGGAACAGATGGAGGAGAAGCTAGAGGCATGGAGGTTTGCCCTGTAAAGGAGGGGAATGAAGGTTAGCCGTAGCAAGACGGAGTATCAGTGTGTGAATGGGAGGGACCCAAGTGAAAGAGTGAAGTTATAGGGAGAAGAGACCAAGAAGGTGGAGGAGTTTAAGTATTTAGGGTCAACAGTCCAGAGCAATGGAGAGTGTGGAAAAAAAGTGATGAAGCGTATGCAGGCAGGCTGGAACTGGTGGAGAAAAGTGTCAGGTGTGACGTGTGATAGAAGAGTTTCAGATAAAATGAAAGGAAAGGTTTATAAAACTATGGTGAGAACAGTGATGTTGTTCGGTCTGGAGACAGTGCCACTGAGAAAAAGACAGGAGGTAGAGCTGGAGGTGGCAGAGATGAAGATGCTGAGGTTCTCTTTGGGAGTGACCAGGATGGATAGAATCAGGTACGAGTACATCCGAGGGACAGCACATGTTAGAGGCTTTGGAGATAAAGTCAGAGAGGCCAGACTGATGGTTTGGACATGTCCAGAGGAGAGATAGTGAGTATATTGGCAGAAGGAGTCTAAAGGAAGTCCAAAGAGGAGATTTATGGATGTACTTAAAGAGGACATGGAGGTAGTTGGTGTGAGAGCAGAGGATGCAGAGGACAGGGTTAGATGGAGGCAACTGATTTGCTGTGGCGACCCCTGAAGGGAAAAGCCGAAAGGAAAAGAAGAAGATGATGGCAAACTTTTCAAAGGTTTATGCTTTCCTGATACTAAGTTTAGTCTTGTAGCAGTGTCAGAAACATGGTTGAATGATGACAAAGTTTATGACTAGGAATTAGAAGGGTATCATATATTTTTTTGTTAACAGGAAAAGAAAAAGGGGAGGAGGTGTGATTTTATATGTTGAAGAAAGCTTACAATGTAAGCAAGTAGTAAATATGTGAAAAGTGATTGATGACATGTTGGAAATTGTAACAGTAGAAATTGAGATGGTAAATGCTAAAAATATGATTATACGTTTTGTGTATAAAGCTCCTGTGTGTGAAATTGAAATTGTGAAGGGTTTGAAAAATTAATAAGAAGATTGTATTTGTATGTGGGGATACTACTACTACTACTACTACTAAACCCAGAGGGACATATGGGGACAACTGACTTTATTAACACTATGTACAGTGTTGGTTTATTTCCTAGAATCACTAAACCAAGTACTGTAGAATTACTAGTTCTTCTGCAAGCCTAATTGACAACATTTGTTCTAACATCATTGAACCAAGTGTGGGGGGTTTGTTTATCCAAGACATAAGTGATCATTTGCCTATTTTTTTTTATAACCTTTTACTTTAAATTAGGAAGACATAGCAAATAAATTCAATCTTTTTTTGATGTTGCAAATGTTGGGCCTAGTTTAGCAAATGATATTACTCAGCCAAGTAATATTGATGATGTAACTAATTTGATAGAAATAATTCCAAAGAGTATGTATCTTAAAGAAACTGATAAATATGAAGTAATAAAGTTTGTTAGAGCTTTTAAAAGTAAACGGTCTACAGATAATAATGGTTTGGATATGGCCCTAATTAAGAATAATATTGAAGTTGTGGCTAAACCTCTAACCTACATTTTTAATCTGTCACTTTCAACTGGAAAGTTTCCAACTGAACTGAAAACAGCAAAGGTGATTCCTTTATATAAATCTGATACAGTGTCAAATTAAATACTAGTGTCCTTGCTTCCACAATTTAAAAAAATTCTGGATAAATTATTTGTGATTAGATTGGAGAGTTGTATCAAAAAATATAGCATCAATAGTGATTATCAGTATGGATTTAGAGCAAACCAATTAACAGGATTAGCTCTCATGAAATTCATGGATGAAGTAACCACTGCAATAGACAATAAATTATATTCAATAGGAATTGTTATTGATCTAAAAAGCTTTTGATACGATAGATCATGGTTTATTATTGCAAAAGTTGTATAAATATGGTGCCAGAGGAGTAGCTCATTCCTGGTTATGTTCTTGTTTGAGTGATGGATGGCAATATATATTTTGTGATCAAAATGATTCTGTATCTTTAAAGGTAACATGTGGAGTCCCACAAGGGTCAAAATGCTGCCACATCCTGATTTTAGTGCAGGAGCAAGCCTCGTGCATGTTTGGAATTCGACTAACTGCGTAAAGTGCCTTTGTGCACTATGCTGCATCGCAGAGGATAGATAGATTTAAAGACGAGTTGCACAAGGGAAGCTGTTTACACTCGGACGGACGGACAGAGAGACAGACAGACAGACAGAGAGACAGAAGGACAGACAGAGAGACAGACGGAGAGACAGACAGACAGATGGAGAGACAGACAGACAGATGGAGAGACAGATAGATAGATAGATAGATAGATAGATAGATAGATAGATAGATAGATAGATGGATAGACAGACAGATGTTGGGCTAGCCTGTTAGCTCTTAGCGCTCTTACTTGGTGACAAGCAGTCCGGATGACTTTGACAGCTCATAGGTTTCTTTGTGAATGTTATTTAAAATTAACACATGCTGCAGTGAATATGATCCAAAACAGTTACCTTGAGTGACTTTTGAAACTGACCGCGCTAAGACCAACACATATCCATCCAGTGACACGTCTCATTTAATTGTTATCCAACAAAAAAAGTATGCATGGGACAACCATTAAGCTACATAGTGAGCCATTATGCACTTTTTGTTTGGCCAACAAGTTGGACAGCGGCGAGGGCTCGACTGCGCTGTCTCTCCAGCATAAACAATGTAACTAAAATAATCAAAATTTTTATTAAATGTACTTCTAATCTGATTACGTATTTTTTCTGTAACAGTAACTGAATACAGTTACTTTTTTTGGTATCCAGTACACGTAACGCCGTTACATGTATTCCGTTACTCCACAAATCCGCTTAAATTCACATTGTGTATAGCAGCAAACTTAATTTTCTCATCTGGAAGTAAAGAGAAACTGATTTTTAACTCTTTGACTGCCAAAAACGTTAAATGACGTTTAGTAAAAACCTACGGAGGGCCGCCAAGGACGTTAAAAGACGTTCTCCAATTTATTTTTTTTATTTTTTGGGGAAACGGGTGGAGGAAAGCCTTGGCCAGCTGTGGTGAAAGTTTCAAGCAGATCTAGTTGGCCTAATGACTATTTGTGGCCCCTAGATGGCAGCAATGACTCTCTTTTGACAAGATTGGGTAGGCGTCAGTAGAAGACGTGAGGCGGAGCTAGAGGGGACAATGGCTGGGGAAGGGAAGAGAACATGGCGACCGATTGCAAGCAGCTCACGCTCGAGCAGTTTTTTTCAAAGACGAAAAGCATCAACCAATGCTAAAGAGCACATTGATGACGACGATGATCATCATCGATGATGATGATGGTGACTCCGAGGTTGGAAGCGTTGACGCGGCAGTAGAAGACGTGAGGCGGAGCTAGATGGCTGAGGAAGCGAACAATGGCGACCGGTTGCAAGCAGCTCACACTTGGGAATTTTTTTCAAAGACGAAAGGCATCGACCAACGCTAAAGAGCACATTGATGACGACGATGATCATCATCGATGATGATGATGGTGACTCCGAGGTTGACGCCGAAGTTGGAAGCGCTGACGCGGCGGCTATGACGACGTCATTAAGGTTCACGGGCTAGCGATGCTATCACCAGAAAACGCGGAGCACAACCGAGCACGCTCAGGCGGACGTTCAATCGGACGACGAAGAGTACCCCGAGTCCAATGCATATTCATCGGAGGAGTGGGTACAGTCTGCTACTTGCTATTCCCCGGAAAAAAAGGCCGTCAAGAAAGTGTAACGCCTGCACGCGAAACGGACAATCGAAGTGAAACGTATCTGTTGTGCAAATCCTGCTCCGTCTTACAAAAAGAAAAACTGTATTTGAAACATCCACATAATTGTAAATAGTACCACAGTTGCACATATTTGTAAATAGTTTGCGAAATTGTTTTGTCAAATTGTTACACTGTTGAATGGAAATAAACGTATTTTGCAATCTAAAAACACTTTTTCATTGTTGGTGGTGGTGTATTACAGAAGTAAAGCACTATTTAGGTGTTTGTAGCATCAATCATGGACAAAAAGAAGTGTAGAATTCATTAGAGTGCATGAAATAACATCGTTTCACAAAAAGCTCCTTTTCTCCGCTTTTTGTTTCAAAACAGAGCATTTCGGTGAAACTAACCATTTTCTATTGTTGATTACTGAAGAACGGAATAAGGTAGAAACAAACTTTTTTTTCTGATGAAAGTTCAATCTTTCATTTGGTAGTATGTGTGTTTCCATAGTCCAAACACAATATTTTCTGTGGACCTTGCATGATCAGTCAAAATGCTTAAATCGGCTGGTACTGGCGACATCCCGTTTCTGAAAACGTCTGGCAGTCAAAGAGTTAAAAGTCTCTGCTTTAATGTAATTTTTAAAATATAATTTATTTAAAAAATATTCCTTTATTTGCTGTACGTAGAGCTGCAAATAAACTTGAAGTACTGAATTATTTTCAATTGAACTTTTAATAATTTAAGCTTTTAAATTTTTCTGATAAACTAATTTAAAGTGAAACACCAAATCCCTCCAAAAAACACAACAAAATATAAATTGAAATATGTAAAACAAAAAAATGGGGGTTGCGGTGGGGGGCAGCATCCAGAAAACCTTTGTGAAGTTAAGTACCTCTGTTTAGAGGAGCTGATCAGGTTTCTTCTGTTAAAAAATATCTGCCGTGTTTTGGAGAAGATTCTCTCAGGAGGGACTGACATTGCCAGAATGTACAATCTCCATCCAGCATCAAGCAGCAACACTTACATTAGTGGCACCTTCATTATAATGTTTTCCCTTGCAGACTCTACTACCTACATTCGGCCTTTGTACTGTCAATAAAGTTCAAATGTGTCCAGATAAAATTCCTTTTGATTTTCTTCACCATTCTTTACGAAAGTGTTCTTGCTCCCTGCATGTGCAGCTAGTGTCTAATTGCCAATTAGTCTCTGACTATAGTAATTCACAAGTGCAGGCTCTTTGAAGTGAAAGACGAGAACTGTCAGCGTTCACTTCTGCTTTATTCGCGACCGACAGGCACATCACTACTTTTTTGTGTCCGCCTTGGGTTCTCCGTTTTGTGTATGTGTGTGTTGGGGATGAGGAATAAGCTACAGAAAGAAGAAAGTTTCCTTACAGCCTCGAGCAGGACCCTCTCTTTGCGTAGCGTGTCCCTCACCATCACTGCAAACTGCAGCGGCTGGTGTTGAAACATGCCCTGAAAGACAACATCCATTACATTGTTATGACTTAGTACAGTGCATTCTTGTCTTGCATTCATCTCAAAAGTCTGGTTTGACAACACTATGACTACCTTTTGAAAATTAAGTGTTGTGAGGTGTTTTTTATTGTGTGAGTGGTTTCCCCGCACACATTTGCGGTTCAGCACCGCAGATGAACTTTTTTGATTTTTCAATATTTAAAAACTTTTTTTTGTTTGTATGTTTGTTTGTTTTTTGGGAGAGGGGTGAATTGGTGCAACCACTGTTTCTAGTGGAAAATGCTTATTGTAGGGAAAAAAAGTTTTTGTTGTTTTTTTTATTGCAATGGCCGTTATTTACACATAGATTTTTACTAGTCGCAGACTGGCAGGCTGGCCCAGTCCCTGTTCCCCACAAATAGGGGGTGCCACTATATTCAAGATTCCACCAAACAGTAACAGTACATTCAAGTTAAATGTCATTTATTGTACTCGGCTAATCAACAAATGCCTCAGAATCAGTTGTGTTATGGTGGATACTGCTGGCGTTTCCCTACCATGTTTCTACTGATCTGCATCAGCTTCATTTTATCCACCACGTTAGCATTATGCTGAGAAAATGACTGCAGCAGCATTATGATCTCATTCAATAGAGCGCGGGCATTTGCTTCCTGCTCCACTTTCTCCAGAGCAAACTCCTCCCTGAGAAAACACACAGAAAACTCAAAGAAACAGTATGACATGTTTCCATTGTTTACAATGAGTGTGTGTGTGTGTGTGTGTGCGTGCGTATGCGTGGGACAGTTTATGCAACAAAATGGGGACATCATTACGACTTTTCACAGACAAGTGGGGACCTCACCTACAAATGGGGACATTTTGGAAGTCCCCATTTTGCTCAGCTTTTTGAGGGTCAAGACTTGGTTTTAGAGTTTAGTTTGAATTGGGTTATGGTTGAGGTTAGGGTAAAGAATGGGGGTAGGCAATTATTTTTGATGGTTGGGGTTAGGGGAAGGGGCTAGGAAATGCTTTATGTCAATGAGATGTCCCCATTTTGCACAAAAAAGAACTTGTGTGTTTGTGTGTGTGTGCCTGCGTGCGTGCTGTCTTTGTCTTACCATCTTTGCCTCTCAATCCATTCAGACAAAAAATAACGCACTTCAATAGCAAATGTGGTTGAGGGGTAGAGGTCGTTGACAGTCTGGTCAGGAAGGTGCTGTATCAGCTGGCTGATACGATTCCACTGGGCCATGGTCTAGCTGCCCTGCGACATACATCGACAAAATTAGAAGAACTATCCAAAATGAAAATCTGTCATCACTTTGCAGGGTTGGACTTTAAAGGTATTATATCACGGTATTTTAAGTCCTAACAAAGTTAACTATAGGCAATGATTAAATCTTACCTTTGACACCATGGCCATGAAATTTTTTAATGAAATATTAGGTATTTTGCTGGCTATATTTCTAACGCCGAAGTAAAACGCCCCGCTCAGTAAAACCCCGCCTCTCCCCGTGTAGTTGCCGCGCTCCTCTCATCCAAGGTGGCTGCTGCGCGCACCACCCTGGAGTGCAGCGTTTGAGCATTCTGAGTCAAGCAAGACCGGTCAGGCCCTTGCAGTACAACCGCATCTTCTTTAAATGTGGAAATTGGATGGATGTTCAATTCTTCAATAAACATCTGAAACAAAACGTCTCCTTGCCGCAATAAATCGTAGTGGAGGAGGGGAGGTGAGGGAGGAAAAACAAAACAAAAACAAAAACCCTGAATGGGACGTGAACCAGGACCTGCTGCTTACAGGTTGAGCGGACTAACCACTCCACCATTTGTTCAGTTAGGTTCATCAGTGCAGAAACTTGGAATTTAAACAAGTGTTAGCCATGGAACCTGAAAATGTGAAGGATAATTTATTGCTTTGAATTCATTTGGACAGAATGTTTACTGATAAAGCTTTAGAGACCGCAGGAAGCCTTCAGCTGGTTGAGTGAGGACGACTAGCTGTTAACTCTAAGACGCAGCCAAAATGAATGAGACTGATGGTGTGTGTGTTCCATTTGAGCTCTGCATTCAGAACGAATGAGCACTCATGGTGAGCGTTGCGTGCCTGTAGCGCAATCATGACGGCAATATTTCATCCATGGTGGAAATGCAAAATGTTTGTATTCTGTGTATATACTATGTATTTTTGACATAATGCTTGCTGGCTGTCGGATGCCTGGTTGTCTTGCTGGTAAACCTGGAAAAAGATTTTTCATCTACAGTATTGACCATTTGCACGTGACGCCACATGGAAACGCCCCCTACGGGATGCTGGACGGCAAAAGAGCCACTTGCCTGTATTGTAACCATTGAATGTCGTACAGCATAAAGTCCTTTATCTAATCAATTATCTTATAAAATGGTCATATCTTGCTGTGCGGTCGGTTGTATAGAGAGTAAACCGATTGTTGCTTTTTATCGCTTATCTACTAATGAAGACGAACGACGTTGATTGATAGCAGCAATCAACAGAAAGGGATTGGCAGCCCACAAAGTATTCACGGATTTGCAGCAATCATTTTTTGTGAGGTTAGTCGATAAATGTTGATACATTTTACTAGTAAACGTACACTCTAACAAAGATTGTAACAGAGGTGTCGAATTGCGTGTTTCAAATCACATTAACGAGCCAGATATTTAGCGTCCACTCCAACTGCACGAACACACAGCTTAGTTTTAAAATGTACTTTCTTCAAAACTATTAAGTGCATTTGATTGTTTAATAATGGGGGATTTCGTCTTTGTGCTTGGAGTTTTTCACTCTGGAGCCGCAGTAATATTCATGAAATTACTGCATAGCTTGCCACTACGATAGTCATTTGTTCCATGCTAGTAAACATATTAACATAACATCATCACAGCGTTTCAGTATAGAACGGACTATGTAAAAATTAGTCAGTTAGCATGATAAACAAGTTTTAGCTTTTCATTACGAGGTATATTGTCCCCCGGCGAAAGCGTAGTATCTCGTCCCAGAGACTCAGCCAGCGACAAGCTTTTGAATCAGCCCCGGTGTAAGGAGAAGAGACAGAATTGACTACATAATGATATAAGGTCGTGCGCTGTGAATTCCGGCAAAGTTGGCGATTTGATTAACTTGGTAAAAACAGCATGCAACAGAAGGTAAGAGCTGTTTCCAAACTAGCGATCTCCAACTAAAGTAAATATCGCGCTCTATGAGTCCCGACTAAATGTGCAACTTCGACTGACAGGCGAACTTCGGTTGAAGTAGTAGATTCCATGGCTCTATGGGCAATAATAACTTTTAATTTGTAAAATAGCAGTCGCTAAGTCACTAAGTCGCTCCGGATCACGTCCACTTCCATTCAATAATCATTTCCTTCCGCCGTCCGTCATAGGGCAGTTACGTGATTACGTGACCTTGGTGCAAATGGTCAATATGGGAAAGCTTATGTGTATTTGATGGGCTGTATGTACATTAAAACGTCGCCATATCATGCAACGGAAATTCATATTTTGAATCCTGGAAAAAACAGTGGTCGATACTTCCCACTTGAAATGTTATGACAGAACCGTTTCAATGAATGAATCCTTTAACATGATAATAGTCATATCCTTATTGGAACATTTATTATTTAATTATTATTGTAACATGGGCGCATTATATGTTGCCTGTAAAAGATGAAAGCGAGTCAGTTAATTTACACAATACATGCACTTCATGGCGCATGGTCAGGATTAGGAATGTTCCATACCACTTTTTTTCCTGACCGATACGCAACTCTTGAGTAGTCACCGACACTGATACCAAATACCAATACCACTAGTAAATAATATTCCCCACCCAAAATTGACAGATGATTTTAAAGAAAGACCTTTACAACCCAATATATTAGTTTTCCTTAACATTGCATGAAATTAATGGCAATTCATATAATTTCTAGTTCATGATCGATAAACGGCTGCAGGAGGGCAGCCGATAATGGTATTGGTCACCGCCGCGAATACCCTAAAATAAGAATGGTATTGGCACCAATACCTGGTATTGGTAATCGCCCATCATAGTCAGAATGGTACCACCTCTATCTCAATTTGAGCCAGTAAAAATCCAGTTACCTGTACAAACCCAATGGGGTAGATGCCGGACATCCGACTTCCGGGTTTCACACATCAGCGCAGTTTCCGGCCACTGATGGCGGCATTCCAACATTGGCACCCCCACCCCTGCGCCCCACAACAGCACGCTCCCGCCGATGGTCATAGCTCTCTAAAATGCTTCGGACAACTGGGACAGACACACTATACACTCACACCCGTCGATGGGAACGCGCGACCGAGGGGCACAAAGGCGGAAGCGCAAGCATTGGGACGCGGCCCACACGTCGCGAAACGGAAACAAAGCTGAAGTGTGAAACCCAGAAGTCCCGCCTTCGCCTTGGCATCTACCCCATTCCAATGAAGTTGCAACGTTGTGGTAAACATTAATAAAAAACTGAATACAATGATTTGAAAATCATGTTCAACCTATATTTAATTGAATACACTACAAAGACAAGATGTTTAATGTTCAAACTGATAAACTATTATTTTTAGCTGCTTGGCCTGATTATTTCTGCAACACTGTAATACCTCATATTAAGTTACAAATCCAACTTGAATTTGTTTGCTGACGTTGGTACAATTAGCGATCATTACAGGGTTCTTGCGTGAATCACTAAGTTCAATTTTTAGTAAACCTTGTTTTTAGACCATTATGAGAAAATTTTAGACCAACAAAACAAAACAATTATTGAATTACAATTATAAACATAGTATTTTCAACTCATCCTTGCTGATGTCAATCGAATGTATGAAACGTTTTATAACATGTTTAACTTTCATTTAATAAAAAAAAAAAACAAAATCATTTGACCAGTTACTGTCCGCGTATTTTCATTTGAAATTTAATTTTTTGTGGAGTTTTTATCATGTCGTTGATATTTAAGGATTTGATGTGCCACAAATATATGCCTAGGTATATTCATCGATATTGAACTAAATTGAAATTTAAAAAAAAATCACAATTGAATCGAATTGGACTCTTGTGAATTGAAATCAAATTGATTCAGAAAATTAGTTCTGATACCCAGCCCTAACTGTCACAACAAAATGTTGTATTTATTTATGTGTTTTAGCTTACTGCTGTTGTGAAAAGCTAACATGGGATTCAGCCATTGACAGTCAGCCAGGGTAGACACTAGGGGCGGCTACAGTGGGCTGAGTCAAGTTCCAGAGAATAAGAAGTGGGCAGAGTTGCATCATTTAGAGTGCATGAGCACGCTTACAGTAAGTGGCTTACTGGTATACAATCCCACAATCCCAGGTAAAGTGATTTAAAGTGTACTTTTTTTTTTTTTACATTTAACACATAAAAGGTATCTGTACACAAACTATCAATTAAGTGTTTTTATTCTGAAAGAGATCATTGACTACTGAATGCTTAAATGAGCATTCAGCACTATGTTAATCTTTTTTTGTGGATGCTTTTAAAGCATTTCGTCATATTACCCGCTGGGTATTATTCAAGACACATATTGATCTTGGTCTCCCCCCCAATACAGGACAGATTTATTGTACTGTATATTTCTATGGATTTCAGGCCCTACGTGTCAAGTGGTTTTAAAGATGCATTACAAATTTTAAAATAATAATGTTAAAGCTTTTTCTACATTATGCATGCTCCAATAATCCCCACAGTACAAAGAGCCTACGACTGCGTCTATCAGCTTGAATCTTCCCTTCAGTTCAGTTTCTTGGGGTTGGGGAGGGGTGGAGTAGTGTGAGGCGGGTGACGTGACATCATGCACAGGTCATCCCTTGGGCAATATAGTGTTGTGTTAGATAGTGTAAGACAAAATTGGGATGGAACCAAAAAAAAAAAGCCGGCTTCAAGCACAGCCCAAGACTTCAAGAAAACTGAAAAAACTAAGGGTTTACTCAAGCGCACGTACTTGCCCGCGCACCATGCATGAGCTTGACACAGAGGCTGCAGTTATGCTTTAGGCCAGAGGAGGCAGTCACAAGTAAAAAGGACGCCCGGGGCCCGGGGGTCGTCCTTTGGCGCGGCCGCGGCCTGGGGGGCCCTGAGGTGTTGCGCTTGCTCTGTCCTGGCGGGGGTCGACGGCTCCCCTCTTTGGTGGAGATTTTCATGCGTGCTAGATCCACCACACCAGCATCTATCGAGACTCAGACACAATTTGTTTCTCCCTCAGGTCATTGATTCGGTGGAGGCTGGTGTCTGTGGATCTCACTCTGCTTCGTCTGTCCTTTCTACCTTTCCTCAGTTTCTCCTTTGGGCCCTTGAGGTTTCCCTGATTTGTTGGAGTTTGGATGTCTCTGGGGTTGGTGAAGGTTAGTGGCCCGGTGGGTGGTGTCTGGTCGGTGCTGGGCTTCGCTTTTCTTTCTTTTCTTTGGTCCCCCTTCGGGTCTCCTGGCGGCCCCACGACTCTGGCTGGATTTTGAAGTGTTTGGTTTAGGTGAACGGTATGGGAATTCTTATTTATTTATTTTATTTTTTTCTCACGCACGCACGCACGCACACACACGCACGCACACACGCACGCACGCACACACATACAAAAAAAAAAAAAAAAAAAAAAAAAGGGAGAACAATGATGATGACATTTCAAATGATCAATACTGAGATCTCCCAAAAAAAAAAAAACAAGTAAAAAGGACAAACACCGCAATGCAGCTTTAACTAGAAACTCTGTTCACAGTAGGGTTGGGTCGGTGGCGCCCACCACCTGCCAGACAGACTTTCTGCTATCCCTTTTTCTTTTTTCCCCCCCTTTTTGTGTTTGATCCCACCTCGGTGGCACAAAGTCGCCGACGAATTGTGACCCCGTGCGTCATCCAGTGACCACAGTTTGGGCTCTGGCAGCGGGCACTCCAACACCCCGTGCGTCAACCCGTACCTACTCCATCCTCCGAGCGTCCTGTCACGGCGCGAGCTGGTTCAACGGCTGGTCTCTCTCGGGACGCAGCCACGCAGCGGATCTCGGCCTCAGCAGCTGGATTTGGGCAGCTAAGACGCGGACCTCCTTGCGCGCCGAGAGTACAACTCCGGCTAAAGCCCTCCCGACCTAGCCTGAAAGCGCCATCCACCTTGAGCCGAGCTGTACCGCCCCTCATCTGCCGGGAGCCCCGAGCTGCGTCGCACCTCATTTAACTGTGGAATATTTATATATTTTTTCCTTGCCTTTTTGGGAGCAATTTTTCCTTTCTTTCTTCAATCGACCTTCCCTCCGCTAGCTCGATTCAACTAACTCCAGTAAGTTGCACGCCTCATAGCCAATTTGACATATCGCTGGTGCAACTTCCATTTCAAATATCTTACAGATTTGGCAAGTCAAACATTTCCTTTCTCCCTCGTTAAATTGTTCCTTTCTTATTTTTATTAGCTTCATTTTTATTCCCTTTCTTTTCACCGTATGATAGTTAGGTAGGCAGTGTTTTGATTCCGTATGTGTAACCGTAGTGAATAAATGCATGTTTTTCTAAATTTAATTCAGCCTCAATCGTGCTTGTATCCGAGTGGATTAATAATTATTTTATTAATACAAAGAACCACGAACATTGAATGTGGCAACTTCAGATTATGAATAAATAAATGGGGATTTGGATTTTATTTGTTGTGTTTCTCCAGAACTGAAAGTAAACAGAACGTGGTGCCGCAATATAGACGATTGAGGGAATTATGACTTCCTCAAGCGCCGATCAAATTACTAATTCGTCCAAAAAGACAACATTAATTATCGCTACAATTGAGCAGCGTCTGTTGTGTTTTTTGCATGGGTGAAAATAACAGCACCATCTGCATAGAGCTGGGCATTTACATTTCGGCAGACGTCAAACAAGTCATTAATGAATAATGAAAATAATAGAGGTCCAAGTACTGATCCCTGAGGTACCCTAACAGGACAGTCCAGGTAAGTGGATCTGGCATCCTTGTTAGTACTCACCGATACCACTTTTTTATGCAGTATTGGTATCGGAACAACACTAGTGAAAATGTTGGAGGTGGAGACCAGGCTGGCTGAGGGGCTGGCCCAGTCCGCACGGGTGTAAGCCCGGCAGGCTGCGGTGATGGACCAGATCTCAGAGGTGGAGGACCGGCAGGCCGCAGTGCTGGCCCAGATCGCAGAGGTGGAGGCCCGGCAGGCCGCGGTGGAGGCCCGGCAGGCCGCGGTGCTGGCCCAGATCGTAAAGGTGGAGGCCCGGCAGGCCGCGGTGCTGGCCCAGCTCGCAGAGGTGGAGGCCCGGCAGGCCGCGGTGTTGGCCCAGCTCGCAGAGGTGGAGGCCAGCCAGGCTGCGGTGCTGGCTCAGCCCGCAGAGGGGATGACCCGGCTGGCGGTGGCGTTGGCCCAGCCTGCAGAGGTTGAGGCCTGACAGGCTGCTGTGATGGCCCAGCCTACAGTGGTGGAGGCCTGGCAGGCTGCGGTGATGGCCCAGTTCGCAGAGGTGGAGGCCTGGCAGGCTGCGGTGATGGCCCAGCCCGCAGAGGTGGAGGCCCGGCAGGCTGCAGTGCTGGCACAGCCCGCAGTGGTAAAGGCCCGACTGGGAATGGTGTTGGCCCAGGCCGCAGAGGTGGAGACCCGGCAGGCTGTGGTGTTGGTCTAGCTCGCAGGGGTGGAGGCCCCGCCGGTAGTGTTGTCAGCCCAGCTAGAATAGATGGTGGCCCAGCTGGCAGTGGTGTTAGCCAAGCCAGCAGAGGTAAAGGTCCAACTGTTAGTGCTGTTAGCCCAGCCAACAGTGGAGGAGGTACAGCAGGCAGTGGTGTTAGCTCTGCCAGCAAAGGTGGAGATCCAACTGACAGTGGTGTTAGCCCAGCTAGCAGAGGTTGAGGCCCAGCTGGGAATGATATTAGCCCTGATTGCAAAGGTGAAGGTCCAACCGGTAGTGGAATTAGCCCAGCCAGCAACGGTAGAGGCCCAGCCGTCTGGGATATCAACTCAGCTAGCAGAGGTGAATGTAGTAGTGTTTGGCTAGCCAACAGAGGTGGTAGTCTAACTGCCACTGGGGGTGATCCAGTTAGCCGCAAGGCTAGTCCAGTTGAAGACTGAGGCCCAGGGTTTAGTTCAATATCACCAGCCAAGAGGACTATCACCAAGAGAAAAAAGATACCCACAGATGGTCTACCTGTGGTAACCTCTTTCTGCTTGCCTAGGTGTGGCCGAGCCTTGCCATTGTCCAGTACTGTTGAAAATAGCATGTACTAATTCCATTTGGCTGGATTTAAGGTTAGGTTCCTTTTTCTTAGGCATGTTGAACAGTAGAAGATAAAAAATTATCCAAACAATGAGGGAAGTAGGTTAATAGCACAAACCAAGGTATTTTCCCCTTTATGGGTGACTTTGTAGACAGCCACACAGTACAAGCGAGTACAAGATATTGTCTCCTCTATTATTTAAAGTGATACTTAACTCATTTAGCCATTTTCAGCAA
The DNA here is from genome assembly GCF_051991255.1 of Vanacampus margaritifer. Taxonomy (NCBI): domain Eukaryota; kingdom Metazoa; phylum Chordata; class Actinopteri; order Syngnathiformes; family Syngnathidae; genus Vanacampus; species Vanacampus margaritifer. The sequence continues at coordinate 37,759,473 of NC_135432.1, read as the reverse complement.
TAAAAAGTTAATATTTTGTGTAGAAATAATTTGATAACTTCATTATTTGTCATGTAAAATGAATACTTTTGAAAACACATTTTGCCACATATTGTCGACTGAAAATGACATCACAGGTGCTCAGAGCTCAGATAACGACCAATCATGGCTCAATTGTTTTGTCTAGATCAATATTTTTATAACCATGGGGTCTGTTGAAAAAATGATTATGCCTCTGGCTCACCCGAGGGTAAAACAGGGTTTTACCCGCGTTCAAAATTTCGTGGCGGTAGTGTTCAGCTAATTTTTTGCTGCCCCAAGCTCGGGTGACTAACCGTCACGCGTGTGTTTGAAGCTCAATTCATGCATCCCGAAAATTGGAGTCGTGTCCCTCAAAATCAATGCTTACTCTAAAAAAAAAAAACTTTAATGAGAGTCTAGCACGATTATTGTCGGCCGTAACCCGACAACAACAAGGCGTAGCAATGGACTTTCATATGAAAGTCTGTCTGTGTGCGTAGTTCACAAAAATTTCCACAAACGGCTCCCAGACTGCACAGAATCCCTGAACCACCATGGTTCCGTTTTTGTTGTTGACCCACTTTTGCTCAACACTTCCAATCAAAAGACTTTTCTCACTGAAAGCAACGCGGGCATAAAGAAAAAAGAAAAAAAAATGTGACCACCCCATGGGACAATGAAAAAGAATACGGCAGCGATGCAAAGTGATGCTTCGTCGCCAGATTACTACAGTTGTGCTTGAAAGTTTACAAACCCTAGGGCCGGGGTGTGTAAACTCATGAGCGCAATGTCGGCATACGGCATCCAACAGGTCACGTTCAAGTGGTAATATATTTTTAATCTGTTTCTATACTAGAAAACTATGTATTTGCACGATCATTGGCACTTTTTGGGGACGGTTGCCAGTAAGTAAACAAAACATTCCAAATTGAGCTTGTGCATATTACATGAATGTCAGTACAGTGTAAATATTTTAACACTTTTGTTATTCTTTAAACTAAGCTTCTTTAAACGAAGAAAAAAATGCTTCTTTGCATTATTTTTTGGGAAAAATAATGCAAAGAAGCATTTTTTTCTAGAGCTTTTTTTCTGGGTGTGAAGGTTATAGGGTTAAAAGATCAATACTAGACTGGTTAATTTATACTTGGATGACAACTAACAATGATACTAAGAACAATGTCTGTATAATGATTAATGTTTGGCCAAAATGGAATTTCATTAGCATTGTGGCCCAAATTTAATGTGCTACTGTATATTATTCAGTTATATCCATTCTTTAAATGGAACTAACAAAGTAAATAAAACACAATTATATTGTTACCTGGTGTACAGTGACAGTACATAATTTAACTGTGTAACAAGCGTGAGAAGCCTGGAGTGCTCTAAAGGAAATTTAACTGCTAATTATCTGGGAGGAAGCCCATCCATCAGTGAGCTATTACTGCACAGGAAATTACAAAATCCATCTCTCTGCCTCTATGTGGGCTGTGGTTTCAACTATTAAATCCCTGTATATTCCTACCAATTTAAGCAACATTGTATAGTAATAAAACTAAATAAGTAAAACTGCCCCTTCGAAGACATTTGACAGAAACATAATGAAGAGGAAACAGTTTGTCAGCAAGCTTCTCTACTTGTTTCCATGCAAGTAATTAGCAACTATTTTCTTCAGATCAGAATCAGGACTCTTTCAAATGAGGAGAAAATTATGATAAGTATTGAATATCTGACAATGCAACCTCAGCAAAAACGCAGATGATATATCCTGTAGCTGCCAAAACCAGCTTGACGTCATCTAAATACATCATTAGTGACATAAACATGCCTGAATCTGTCCAAAGAACATAAATGCAAACATTAAAAAAATGCCTGCTGTAAATGACGTAAGGTGTGTCCATCATTAAATAAGCAAAAATATATAAAATATAAATATATAAAATAAAACAAAATAAATTAAAAAAATAAGCAGGTTACTCTCTTTAAATCAATGGTCGGAAGAGCTAGCCCAGGCCAACTAAATGCTGTGTGATGTTTAATATTTGAATTTATTATGTATTATGTAATACTGTCCCATCTGGTGTTGACACTTGTGCAGTTGTTTACATGTAATTTGTAATTACAGTGCATGCAGGTTGCTTTAAAAGTTCTGTGAATCAGTGAAAGTAAGTACAGTCATATGAAATTTATGTCAATTAGTTAAAATGTACATGGAAATACAGTAATACACAGACAAAGAAATCAGTCAGACATTCAATGGAATTGAGCACTTCTACCTTCAGTGTAATCCCAGTCAGTGAGCTAGTCTCTCAAGCTTTGCTCATGTCTAGCATGCTGATTGAAAATTCCACACCTACGTCACAAATCAAGTCAAGATTATTTTCATTTCAAAATCTGATCAAATGTTGTTTGGCTACTCTAACAATCTTCCTGGTTTAATATGCTAGTCACAGCCTCGCAGGCAAATGCAATAGAATACGCAGTTTGCTTTCACCTTGTAAAGCAGAGGTGGGTATCGAGGGCCGGAGTCCTGCAGGTTTTGCATGTTGCCCTTCTCCAACACAGCTGATATATAATCAGCTCATCAGCAAGCTCTGCATAAACCTGATTGGTATAAGCTTGTGTTGCAAGTGAGAAACCTCCAAAACCCGCAGGACTCCGGCCCTCGAGGACCGAGATTGCCCACCTCTGTTGTAAAGGAAACATTTGCATTGCGTTGCATTGCGGATATATCAGAAATGCCCGGATGTTCGGAACTGTCAATTGACCTACAGCATGCTGGATTGGTTTTATGGCATGTTTACTAGACAAAGTGACAGCTGTCAGCAACACGTAGAGAGGGTGATGTGATGCCCATGTTGGGACTAGGACTAACTTGGAGAAATTGTCTTAATTTCTCGTCTAAATCTAATGTAGTGAATGGGAAACATAAAACATGACCAACAGACAAGATGCTCGCGTGTAGATTTAGCTCACGCACAACAGAAACCGAAAGTACACACAAGTATGAGAACGTCAAAGTAAATAATACAAAAATAATAAACAATCTTGTCGCAATATTGACCAAGACTAGAGTGCACGAATCATGCATTTTTGCTTACCGTTAGTTCGTTTGACAGTTTGACAATTTTCCGGTTCCGGTTTGTTTCCTCTACTCACAGGCTGCTTCCCAACTTGTCCACAAACAGTTCGACTTCTTAGTCTCAACTTTTATCCACTTTAAGATATTTAGGACGAGCGTACTTTGTTTTGACTTCCCTGTTGAGGCAACTCGCTCCTGCCTTGCTTTCCCGACGCGGCTCGTGTGCGTAGGTGACGTCAGGTGCAGTTGGAATTGCACGCCTTCTGACGTCACATCTCCAGAGAGGAATGTGTTCTGTCCAGAAGTTCAAATCCGTTTTTCAGTCTCTTCTGAGTCAGGATGGGTGGATCGACTCTGTGTGCACTGGGCAGCCACCGTGGGCGAGTCAACTTCCAGAGAATAGAGAAAGGGTGGAGCATTGAAAAGGCGCGTACATTTCCAGTAAAAGCCTTCTCAACAGTAGATCTCATATGGCGCACACACATGCGCACTGAATTACACGTCAATGCCATCGCCATATTGGATGAGGCAAAGTAGAGTGATTGCTGATAAATTAATTTCTGCTTGGAGCTGTGGCAACAGTTTTTGCTGTCAAAGCCAGATCACATGTAATTACTGATCCATGACTTCGAATGTATTTGGCCATTACACCATCATTTTGTGACTGACTAATGAACCTATGAAATACAGTACAATGAGCATAAATTACAGTTAATTCCCAGCATGAAGCCAGTCTCCTAACCAAGCTACAGTATTTCATATCTAACTAAATTGCCCTAAAGTAGCCATTCTGGTTACAGTGGGTTACAAAAAATAAAAAAATAATCATAATAATAAACAAGTTGTCAGTTTTTTTCCCCAACTTAATTAAGACCATTTATTCTCATTCAGGTCAGTTTTTTTATGTTAATTTGATTACATTTTTGTAACATTAGTTCATCAGCTCATTTTCATTTACTTCTTATCCCCCCAAAAAAATTAAGAGGGATTTTTTTTTCCAACAGCATGTATTAATTAAATGTTACGAACTTCCATCCATTCATCCATCCATCCATCCATCCATCCATCATCTACCGCTTATCCGGGGTTGGGTCGCGGGGGCAGCAGCTTTAGCAGGGAAACCCAGGCTTCCTTCTCCCCAGCCACTTCAACCAGCTCGGCCGATGACGTTCCCAGGCCAGCCGAGAAACATAGTCTCTCCAGCGTGTCCTGGGTCGTCCCCAGGGCCTCCCGTCGGTGAGACATGCCCAGAACACCTCTCCAGGAAGGCGTCTGAACCAGATGCCCAAGCCACCTCAACTGGTTCCTCTCGGAGGAGTAGCGGCTCGACACTGAGTTCCTCCCGGATGACCGAGCTTTTCACCCTATCTCTAAGGCAGAGCCCGGACACCCTGCGGAGGAAACTTATTTCGGCCGCTTGTATCCAGGATCTTGTTACAAACTTCAATTTCTTTTTGAATTTTCAGGAGAGCCCAAAAACAGCATGTTTGTTTAACCATTTACATTGCATAATTAAATGAGAAGAAGCCATTTTCAACACTTATGATTGATCAATCATTAGTAAAAATGACACCCGCAGGTGCAGACTGACCAAAAGTGTAGATTATTTGCAAAAATATTAAATTTGCCAAATCGTGACCTGTGTACTATGTGTACAAGTTAATAAGCTGGATTTCTCAATTTGACTTCTGATTCAGTAATGGTCCAGCTGTCCACATCTTAATTTATTTATTTTTACTTTTCGTGCTGTGTGTGTGGGTGTGTGTCTGTGTGTGTTATCTTAAAGGTTCACATCTAGATATTGATACAATAACAACATATCAACTAGCCCCAGTTATTGCTTGCTTTTTGTCTATGGTGTTTTGCAGTGTTTGTTAGCATTAATTTTAAACAGACGTAGCAAAGGCAAAATTATGTGGTTTGGTGCAATACACAACACATAATTCTCTTTGTTTTTTTGTTTAGTTTGACAGTAAACTTTAACTGGATGGGAGTGACAAGAAACAGCTTGAAACCCCCTATTAAAATATTTTTTTACGATCTGCCAAACTGTTCTGCTGCTTGTGAAGTGAGCGGAGTTTACTACGGCCGGTCATAAAGTGCTACTCTTTCAACTTTTTGCCTGCAAATCAAACTCAGCTTGATCCCCATATCTCAAAAAACTTGTTTCAGGGTTTTTCCTGGCTCAATATGAGGCAGTGGTGGTATCATCCTGACTATGATGGGTGACTACCGATACCAGTGCCAATACCAGTCTTCACTGGCAAGCACAGGTAGACCCCTAGTGGTGCTTTTGGAAAGGACTTTTTTTCTTTTTTTAAATAAACACTTTACTGATCAATGTTAAAACAATCTTTTAGAAAAGCTGCATAATTAATTGCGTGTGGAAAAACAAAACAATATGCGTCCCCTGCGCACCCGACCTAGCTCGCTTGCTTCCTTTGTCACGTGAACGCTAATGGGGTATATGCCACGGACTTCCGGGTTTAACACATCAGCGCCGTTTTCAGCCACTGTTGGCCGCGTTCCAACCGTCGCACCCCCACCCCTGCGCCCCCCAACCGCGATGGCAAATGTTTCAAACCCTGAGACTGACACTACACACTTGCAGCCTCGCACCCGTCGATGGGACAAAGGCGGAGGCGCAAGTACTGGGGCTAGGCCCACACGTAACAAACCGGAAACGGGGAAAAAAAGTTTAAAGGTTAAAACTCGAAAGTCCCGCATCCTCCGTGGCATATAGTCCATTAATTACCCACGGTTGCGGTGTGGGACAGACACACACACGCATCTCCTTCCTCTGCTGCAGCCAGGTAACTGTGTTGTGAATCCAGTGAAATTATATTGTTTGTTTGCCCTCCATTCCCTACCTATAATCATTTTGTTGTGAAGTAGCATGTCTCATACAACACAAATAACTGAGCATAAATTAGCTGATATTAGCCACCTAGTTTAAAATGCTAAATGCTAATTCAATAATAGATAACGTGATAACCACCACATAGTAAGACTAATGACGGTGAAAGGAAGCTCTCTGTGATCCGTGCATTGAAAAGCATTGGACTTTGGATCATTGCAATTTGATTTGTGGGGATTATTTTGACTTTAAAATGTGATGAACTGTTATTTGTGTCTGTTTTTTATTATGCTAATAGTCACAGCGAAAAACAATCCAATACGTCAGTGGTGATCGAAGCATTTGCATTGAGTTGCATTGTGGAAATATCAGAAATGCCTGGATGTTTGGAATTGTCAATTGCTGGTGAAAAATACCCTTTTGCCTTCTTGTAATGACAACAGTCAGTCTTATTCGTTCTCATGCCATTGGTCTGTTTGGTTACAATTGGTCTGTTTATTTAGTAATTGCAGCATAATGCCTAGAAAGGAGAGGCTGAAAAGCGGGGAAAAAAGGAGTCAGGGAAAGCATCTCTCTGCTCTCTTGGATGAAAAGACGCATGAAGATGAAAGGCCACACTCAGAATCAAAGCCAGAGAGAGTCATGTTAACTAGAGTTTAGCACCTTTTAAAGATCCCATTTTAATATTGATTTGCTCCTTAAAATTAATTGTATTGAAAAATAATTTTATAAGTAGTTTGTAGTAAATCAGTAGGCATGAAGCTATTATTAGCTAAATTATTAGCTCTTATTTAGTACAAACCATAACTTTAAGTTACTTCTATGCTACAAGTCTTGCAGTCATGTTGCCTTAATAAGCTCTTATTAAAACTAGCTGTGAGTTATTATTAATTATTATTATGTGTGTGTAATGTTTATTTAAAAACTTCTATTGACATATCCGAACATCCGGGTATTGATGTCTCCTATGCAACACAATGCAAATGCTTCCTTTATACGGTGAAAACAAAACAGCAGAATGTAATGCTTTTCCTGTGACTACCATACAATCGACATCTCATCAAATTTTGAAATAAAAATAATCCTCACAAATCAATTTACAACAATCCAAAATCCAACGCTTTTCAATGAGCAGATAGATTCCCTTCACCAAATTGACATCCATCTTGACTTGTGACGTCATCTCGGTCAGTAAGGTATATACCTTGTGCACAAAAGTGGAGTTGGCCACTTTTTGTTCACAGGAAAAACCCTGGGACTCAGGTCACTCACCCCCGTACCTTTGTCTCGTGTTTCAGTGTCATGATCGTTGGAGGTGATCTCCAGTAGTTATCACTTGTGAAAGACACATCTGTTAAGTTATATTTTGGTAGGCTCAGGCTAATGTATGATATTTATGTTTTTATATTATAATAACTTTTATTATAATAATTATTATTTATAATGTTTGAATAATAATTCTTTGCAATAATTGTGCTAATGTATTTAACATTTAGTTTTACTGATCACATAAAATTCCAGATAAAGAGTGAGCGGAGGCAGAAAGGATTCCTCACACACCATGGTAAGAAACAGCACCGAAGTGGGTGTACACAGGGACCCACAAGTTTCCGTTGATGACATTGTTCTTCTATGCCAGGGATGCGCAACTTAAATATTGGAGGGGGACAAAGTGTTTCTTGAGTGCTAATGAGAGGGCCACATATGACCACGCCTTTCCTAATCAGATGTATGACAAAAAAAGGCATTTTAAATACTGTATGGACAAAATATGTGCAAAATGCATCCTCTTGATATATTCAATTTTTCATAATACTGTTCTCCCTAGATGTATAAAAGATCCACTATCCTAACTCCAAAACAAAGGCCTTTAAGCAAACCACAGAAAAAACAAAAAATAACACATACTTTTTCTGAACAACAAACCAACATTAAGTGCAAGAACTCATTTTGTGCATTTTAAAAAAAATCAGCTTACTCCAAATTTGAATATTATGTCGATACTGTTTGTCCTGCATGTCATCCCAAATCTGAAAAAAATTAATAAATGTCTACCATCTAGTGGTGAATGGTAACTTTAAAATATAAGACTATACAGTGGAACCCCACTATTTGCGAGGGTTAGGGACTGGGCTGGCCTGCGAATAGTGAAAACCTGCAAATGGTGCCCTTTGAAATGCACTGGACAGCAAAAATTTGTTAATTTCATTAAGTCATGTAAAAATGAACAATGAATAAAGCATCACCTCGCCATTTAGTGACGTTTTTATCTCGTAGGATAGAGGTTCTTAGTAAACATTTTATTTGGAGCTCAATAATGAGTGTCTTTTGGGTCATCCCAGAATTGGAGGACATTTTGGATTCTATGGACAAAATTGTCCATAAGTGTGATTGTGAGTGTGGATGGTTGTTTGTCTCTGTGTGCCCTGAGATTGGCTGGCAACCATTTCAGGGTACACCCTGCCTACTGCCTGAAGCCAGCTGGGATAGGCTCCAGTGCCTGGTAAAATGGATGGATGTAGATTCTAATTTAGATGATGGTTGAATCAACACTGATGTTGTGTGATTTATGGTTAAAAAGCAAACGTTGACTCAATATTTTATCAACCTTGTTCTTTCTATATAATTTAAACTTTAAAATTCAATATAAAATCAACCAAAATATGCATGTAGATTCAGATTTAGATGGTGGTTGAACCAACATTGATATTGTGTGATTTATGGTTGAAAAACAAACGTTGACTCAACATTTTATCAACCTTGCGCTTTCTGTATAATTTAAACTTTAGATGTCAACGTAGATTCAATACTTAAGCTGAACTATGTTTCAACATTGATTCTACCACATTTTGCTATCTGGGTATTCATCTTAAACATCGTAAGATGAAACACGCCACGTTTGAAAAAAATCTGATTTTTGTGGGGGGAATTTGTTAAAATATGATTTCTACAAAAGGCCCCCAGAAATGGCAACAATGTTGTGCTGCGCGGTTGGTGGTGAGGGAAGGTGGGCCTGATTGCAGGGAAGTGAGGCAGGAATACAGTCCGAAGTGTAGATTTAAGGAAACCAAAAGGAGGAGGTGAACAATGTGATCGAAGGCAAAACGGAAACAACAAAGTCCATGAAATGGATGAATAAACTAACTGATGTGACCAGGAGACGGCAAGACAAGTAGGGAACGATGAGACCAGACGCCGGGAACAACAATGAATTGGAAAGGACAGACAGGAAACAAAAATAGAGGAACTCCCGTGTCGATGCGTGTTGCGCTTTGTGAAAACCACATGACCGACACAGCCACGGTGTCACTCATCACTACCTTTTACTAGGTGTCAAGCTTTATAAGGAAGATTCACACATCTTTTGAGGCTCAATAATTCCCTTCAAGTCAGTGTGATAGGGATTCTGAAAGGAGAAGAGAAAGGATTGTCCTACACGGTAGAATCAAATCATGGTAGAATCTTTTGATTGACCATTTTCATATCATATCAGCAAAATTCTCAGTTTCACTTTCCATACATTCTAGGAAGTGATTCTCCAAGGTGAGTTATGTGGCTGTTTAGCGCAATGGTTAAAGACATAACATAAGTATATCAAGTTACTTGTGTATTTTCCAGCACCGACTGCAGTATTGTTAACTCCATGTACTGTATTTCATTTATGCACTTACTTTATTAATGCTGAATTGTTTGTAGTTAGGTTTTAGGCTTTTCCTTTTTGAAACCAAACTTCCATGCATTGTATTAGACAATTCTGAATGATGAGTCCTCATGTTTTTCAAATTTTCAAATTGACAGATGTTCACACTATTTATTGACTGTATCTATCAATCGAAACATTTTGAATTTAAGTGAAGAAATTAATACAATAGGAAATACAATGACTCATGTATTTGGGATCATCAAATTAGTGTCAGTCAATTGAGTCTGTCACTTAGGTTACCTTTAGTTAATTGTTTATTGTTTAAAATGGGATCCCTATTAGTTTTCACAATGGTGAAAACTAATCTTCCAAGGGTCCCTTCACAGAAACTACAAATAAAATATTATTCTTAACAAAATCAGAATCAATATAATCAACATCATGTGTACGGCGTGCGTGCGGTGGCGAGGTGGAGGAGGCATAGCTGGAGCAGGAGCCAGGTGCACACAATCACAATTACTAGTCCACAAAAGCCAGCCCTGGACTTCACTTCAGTGCAGTGGCTTTCACAGAGATTTGCACTCACGCACACGCACACGCACACGCACACGCACACGCACACGCACACGCACACGCACACGCACACATACAAACATGGTCCACGCCAACCTGCATCGTAGGCAAGTGACAGTACCACTCCGCCACCTGGAGCCTTTGTGCACAAGGAATATACCTTACTGACAATTCTGAAATGACGTCACAAGTCAAGATGGACGTCAATTTGGTGAAGGGAATCTATCTGCTCATTGAAAATCGTTGGATTTTGGATTGTTGGAATTTGATTTGTGAGGATTATTTTGATTTCAAAATGTGATGAGATGTCGTTTGAATGGTAGCCACATGAAAAAGCATTACAATCTGCCGTTTGTTGTCACCGTATAAAGGAAGAATTTACATTGTGTTGCATTTGAAACATATCAGAAATGCCGGATGTTCGGAAATGTCAATAGAAGTTTTTTATATATATTTGGATCTTTAAAAGGTGCTAAAACTCAATTTAACATGACTTTTCTTTCTCTGGCCTTGACTCTGAGTGTGACCTTTCATCTTCATGCGTCTTTGATTTCATCCAAGAGAGCAGAGAGATGCTTCCCTTGACTGCTTGCTGTAGCTCATTTTCTTTGTCCCTTTTCAGCTTCTCCTTCCTCGGCATTATGCTACAATTACGAAATAAATAGACCAATTATAACCTAACAGACCAATGGCATGAGAATAAATAAGACTGACTGTTGTCATTACAAGAAGGCAAAAATATTTTCCACAGGCAATTGACAATTCCAAACATCCGGGCATTCCTGATATTTCCACAATGCAACACGAACGGTTCGATGAACGAATCTTTTGAACGGTTCTTTTTAATTAACTGATTCTAAAGATTCAGTTCACTTAAAAGAACTGTCATGCCCAAGTGTGAGCGCCACTAGGGGTCTACCTGTGCACGCCAGTGCTTCAGTGCCAGATCAACTCTAAGTGCCACCCAGTCAGTTGCATCCAGCGTATTTCCTGCCTTTGGGTAGAACTCTATTCTGATCAGCATTTTCTACCTAGATTTCCTGCATCTACCAAAGCCGTACCCTTGCCTGCCTGTCGAAGCCAAATCGCCTGTGGATTGCTTGCTCCTTGCCTGGACTCGACCCCTTTTGCTGAGCTCCTCACATCTCTGTTCACTGATTAAAAGACTCACAAGTGACTCTGCCTCCCTCCCGTGTCTGCACTCGGGTTCTCATCCCACGCAGAGGCGTAGCTTGCCAACAGGCAAGGCAGGCAATTGCTTGGGGCCCCTTAGCCAGCAGGAGCCGCCAGAGGGCCAACAGATTTGACACAAACAGCATATCCCTCACATTAGCAGTGCAGGAATGACAATTGACCGTCTCATATTCCCTGAGTCAGGTGTTTTTTTAATCCTTAAAACAAAAAAGTATAGTAAAGCGTTTTTTTTTTAAACGACCACGTATAAAGAAGTTTAAAAACAAACACCCCCCCAACCATTAATAGTAAAACTTTAATAAATAAATAGTAAAACATTTAAAAAAAAAACGGCCATGTACTTATAAGCATTTATTTATTTATTTAAAAATAATGACCATGCATAGCAAGGATTCTCTCCCCAAAAAAGACAATATATATATATATATATATGTATATATATGTGTGTGTGTATATATATATATATATATATATATATATATATATATATATATATGTGTGTGTGTGTATATATATATATATATATATATATATATATATATGTATGTATATATATATATATATATATATGTATGTACATATATATATATATATATATATATATATATATATGTGTGTGTGTATATATATATATATATGTGTGTGTGTGTGTGTGTATATATATATATATATATATATATATATATATATATATATATATATATATACAGTATATAGTAAGGCTTTTATTATTTAAAAAAGTGACCATGTATAGTGAGGCGTTTTTTTTTAAATGACCACTTAGAGTAAAGCATTTTTTAAAAACATGACCTTTTACCAAGGCTTTTATTATTAATACATAAATAAATAAATAATCATGTATAGTAATGCTTTTATAATTTATTTTTTATTTTTTTAAGTTACCATGTACAGTAAGACATTTAGTAATTCTATTTTCTGTTTTCTGTCTAGCTTAGGTTTCTTGCTTAAAGTTAACCAAACTAAAACAGTGACTTGAATGAAGCACAATTAATGGTGATTGTTTAATGACGGTGCAGATGTGCAAAATTTTAAAATGAAATAATATGTATACAACTGCTGCTGGGGCACATGATCCCTTCTTGCTTGGGGCCCCTGGGGAATGTTGCTTTGCCCCTGACCCCGTGCCTTCGAACCCTAACAAGGGCACATACGCAAGAAGTGAGATCGACAAGCCAGGAGCCAATCAAGAACAAAGCACCTTCGTATTGATTGGTTCATTAATGTTTGGCTAGAATCTAACATTCCCCGCCATGGCCACAATTTATGAATAATATACATATTATATATATATTATTATATTATTATTATATGGTTGTGTCAGCTGACTTGACTTCAAATTAAAGCTACTAAACGTAGAATAGTCAATTTTGAATCGCTACTGCCACTCGCTGACGAAAAATTATACTGCACCTACCCTTCTTCACGTACACACTGCCCACATTACATCACATTCACAGACACGGCGCTGGAAATTCGAACCCGAAACACGCCACAGGGGTCAACTTAAAAATTAAAGTAAAACAAGTAATACTGTACATGGATACAAATGCCTTTTCTAGCTTTTATTTTGAAGTTGGACCTTGGAAGCCATCGTTGTGTCAGCTGACTTGACTTCAAATTAAAGCTACTAAACGTAGAATAGTCAATTTTGAATCGCTACTGCCACTCGCTGACAAAAAATTATACTGCACATACCCTTCTTCACATACACACTGCCCACATTACATCATATTCACAGACACGGCGCTGGAATTTCGAACCCGAATCAAGTCTAAAAACGATTGGCCAGAGGCTTGCAGGAGTACCCATTATAAACAGCTAAGGTGTTATTCTACTAATCAGAAGACATTTCAGTCATAAATGGTCAAATAAAAAGTCTACTGTAAAAATATGTTGGGGAAAAAAAGTTCCATATTGCGGCTGGCCTGACCTGACCTGACGAAGCATATTGCATCAGTCAGTCAGTTTGACTGACTGATGCAATATGCTTCATTCGCAAATGTGCAATGACTTGAACAGGAACACAATATTCAATTTCCAGTGCTTATGTGCACCCTTATATGAGTGTGTCTGTTGCATCCACTCATGCTCCAAAGTCACACTTCACAAGGAAGGGATGATGTTATTAGGTGGGTTTCAATCCACCTATTTTTATAGGGTGGTTTTTGAAGCGTATCGAAAAAAGGAAAATGCGCATTTTGGCAAAGGGAACAGGTTTTGCGAATAAGCGATTACAAGACCGGATATATGGCACACGTTTTGATTTACACTACGTCACACGCACGTTTGTATTCACAATAAATGGCGGATGATAAAGTAAGATATGTTTGGAGAGACGAAGAAACACAATTCTTTTTATAATTAATTAAAGAAAAAAAAACATTCATGCAATTTTAGATGGCTTTATTAACATCAGCTATCAATGTAACTTCACTTACATGCGGGAGGGAAGCCAACAAGACAAACTACTTCCGTTCAGTCCGTCAAAACCAACATTTCCACCTGGAACTCCCCATTGTCCCAAAGTTCCGTCACTACAACGTCAACATTTTCACAAAAATCACATTAAATTTCAAAACATTATTGAGATGGTACAAGGATAGAAAATTTGAAAATAAACGTTGACCAGCTTGCATAAACCATTACCCTTCATCAGAGGATGAAGGGCAGCCCGGGCTCATAACACAACTATGCATCATTATTAGATAATTAATTAGTCTGTCATCAACAGCCGCAGTGGCACTGCTCTGCTGGGATGCCATCACAGATGTTATAGATGCAGCTCACACCCGCAACTCAGAAGGTTGTCAGAAAGCTACGATGTCAGATTTATGGGTGCCCAGTCCAAAATTAAGCAACATGTGTCTCTTTTTGAATGGTAAATATTAGTAAACTACAGTTAAATAATGACATACTTTAAGCCAAACAAGTCTGAAATGATGAAGACCTATTATATACAAAATTAACAGTGGATAGCACTAGTGATCCAGGTAATATCAGACCATTTTGATTTAATACCATACTGATGATTTATTGGCAGTATTTTTTTATACTAGATATAGTCGGACTCTCCTCCACACATGGCTTGGGTTCTGGTACCAATCCTCTCAAGAGGGGTTGGGTGCTCTTCCACTCTGGAGTTGCCCACGGTGAGAGGCGCATAGCAGGTGTGGGCATACTTATTGCCCCCCCCAGCTTGGCGCCTGTACATTGGGGTTTACCCCGGTAGACGAGAAGGTAGCCTTCCTCCACCTTTGGGTGGGGGGACGGGTCCTGACTGTTGTTTGTGCATATTCACCAAGCAGCAGTTCAGAGTACCCACCCTTTTTGGAGTACTTGGAGGGTGTTCTGGAGAGCGCTCCCCCTGGGCACTCTCTCGTTTTGCTGGGGGACTTCCACACTCACGTGGGCAATGACAGTGAGACCTGGAGGGGCGTGATTGGGAGGAACGGGCCCCCCGATCAGAACTCGAGTGGTGTAAAAAAAAAAAAAAAAAAAAGAAAGAAAAATGAGACAAAACCCATTTTTTTAATTTATTTTTTTTTAAAAAAAGGAGAGCAATGATGATGTCAAATCGAATGAACAATACTGAGCTCTCCTTAGGGGGAAAAAATAAATAAAATAAAAGAACTCGAGTGGTGTTATGTTATTGGACTTCTGTGCTCGTCATGGATTGTCCATAACAAACACCATGTTCAAACATAAGTGTGTCCATATGTTGATTGATTGATTTATTTGTATCAGGGACAGTACACATTAATAAACATTACAGTAAATATGCCAGAATTAGCCAAAAAGCTATTTTTCATCTGCAGTCCCGAGACAGATCATAAATGTATAAATAAATAAATAAAATGTTAAAATGACTAAAATGTACATTAAAACAGGGATAAACAAATACAGGATTCATTAGTGTTGACATTTCTGATTATCAATTAACAATTTTTTTTTTTTAAAGTTTAAGCTTAAATGTGTCTAGATTTCTGATGTGAACAGTAGTGAGATTCCACTCTGTAGCAGCTCGGACAGAGAAAGCAGTTCGACCAAAAGCTGACCCCACTCGGGACATTGCGAATCAATCGGGAGAATACTTCGAAGACCTCAATTCCCCGGATACGTCTTCCTTTGAGGAAGTCTGGGGGTCTCCGAGGGGGGCTCTCCTATCTCTTGAGACAAAGTCACTGAGGTGGTTACAAAGCTTTTCAGTGGCAAGGCCCCGGGGGTGGGTGAGATCCACCCGGAGTTCCTAAAGGATCTGGATGTTCTGGGGCTGTCGCCTCTACAATATTGAGTGGACATCGGGGATAAAGCCCCTGGATTAGCAGACCAGGGTGGTAGTCCCCCTTTTTAAGAAGGGGTAACAAATAAATACTTGAAATCACTTAAATTGTGGGCTCTGAATCTAAAATCTATGAAAGTTTGACTTTTTGAATGGAATTGTGGAAATAAAAGTTCATTTATTTCCAGTTTTCCATGATAATTTTTTGTGTGAAAAAGGTCTATTGATAGATAGATAGATAGATGGATAGACAGATAGACAGACAGACAAGACTTCTGGGACCACCTAAACCAAACATCTCAACCCCGTGGCTGCCGCGGCTCCTGGACAAGCCCCCAATTGTTACGCAAGTGATGTTAGGGAGCGGGTAGCACACATGGAGGAGCGAAGTGGTGGGAAAAGGGGGCACACTGAACAAAACTGGTGGAAATGGGGTGAAACAACACACGAATGGGGCAACACGACAGAACACTATACCTCAAAACACAGAAACTAAACAAAATGGAGCTAATGCTCCCGAAGTCCCCACTGTCAAAGTAACACCCAAGGAAATACTGACTGCAGAGTTAGCTGAAGTTTTTTTTTTTTTTTTTTTAACTAGGAATCGTATGCAACATCACTGTTCTTTTTGAGTAGAATGAGGGAAACAAATATTAATACTAGAGCTGAGAGGAGCTATAAAGGGCCCTCGCAGCCTGGGCCACTTTGGGGTACTTGCACGTTGGGGTACTGGCACATTCAAAGCCAAATTAATTTGAATAAACCTTTATATATGGATTGTTTTTTTGTTTTTTTGCCAGGTATGATGAGTGTCCAAAGCTCAATGAGTTTTGGTCAATGTTAAGACCCTCAAAAATCAGTGTCCTTTTTTATTTTTGGCAATGATACATATATACACATCATCGTTAGTTTTACTCATAGCACAATATTGCTTTTATTGTCCATAGAGGGCATCAATAATAAATAAATAAATAAAAAGTACATATGTATGGATAGGTCTGATGCCACTGAAAATTTTGGTTGGTTGAAAGTAAAAAAATATATTCATAAATGTCTTAGTTATCACACTTACAAAAGTATCCAAATTTTGGACAAAATATCTTATATGGGGGATTTTTTTTCTTTTCCCCAAGGACCGTGGCTATTAACTCTTTTACTGCCAAAGACGTTAAATGATGTTCTGCAAAAACCTACGGAGGAGCGCCAAAGACGTTAAAAGACGTCCTCCCATTTTTATTTTTTTTTTGAAACGGGTGCTGGGAAGGCTTGCGGAGCTCTCCTGAAAGTTTTAAGCAGGTCTCGTGAGCCTAATGACTATTTTTGGCCCCTAGAGGGCAGTGATGACTCTCTTTTGACAAGATCGGGTGGGCGTCAGTAGAGGCGGAGCTAGAGCGTTGAGCAGGAGATCAGAATGAAAAACAAAGGAAAAATGGCGGCCGGTCGAGAGGAGCTAACGCCAGAGCCGTTTTTTTCAAAGACCAAAAGCATCGCTAAAAGAGCACATTGTTGATGACGATGATCATCATCGCTGATGAAGATGATGGTGACTCCGTGGTTGGAAAGCATTGACGCGGCAGTAGAAGACGTTAGATGGAGCTAGATGGAGGAGGGAACGGGCAATGGCGAGCGTTTGCAAGCAGCTCTACACTTACAAGACGAAAGGCATCGACCAACGCTAAAATAGTACATTGATATCCATGATGATGAAGGTGAATCCGAGCTTGACGGCGAAATTGGAACCGCTGACGCGGCGGCTATGACGGTGTCGTAACGCGGAGCGCAACCGAGCACGCACAGGCGGACGTTCGATCGGACGACGGAGAGTGCCCCGAGTCCAATGCATATTCATCGGAGGAAGTGTGTAATCTGCTACTTGCTTTTTATTCCCCGGAAAAAAAGGCCGTCAAGAAAGTGTAACGTTTGCACGCAAAACGGACCAATGTGAAAGTGAAAGTAAACTGTTGTGCGCGTCCTGGCGTCTCCTTGCACGCAGGAGAGCGTTACAAAAGGAAAAACTGTATTTGAAACATCCACATAATTGTAAGTAGTACCACAGTTGCACACATTTGTAAATAGTTTGCGAAATTGTTTTGTCAAATTGTTACACTGTTGAATGGAAATAAACGTATTTTGCAATCAAAAAACACTTTTTCATTGTTGGTGAAAGCGTTTTACAGAAGTAAAGCACTATTTAGGTGTTTGTGGCATCATTCATGGACAAAAAGAAGTGTACAATTCACTAGAGTGCATGAAATAACATCGTTTCACAAAAAGCTCTTTTTCTCCGTTTTTTGTTTCAAAAGAGAGAATTTCGGTGAAAGTAACCATTTTCTATTGTTGATTACTGAAGAACGGAATAAGGTAGAAACAAACTTTTTTCTGATGAAAGCTGAGAGTCCAATCTTTCATTTGGTAGTATGTGTGTTTCCATAGTCCAAACACAACATTTTCTGTGGACCTTGAAAGATCACTCAAAATGCTTAAATCGGCTGGCACTGGCGACAACCCGTTTTTGAAAACGTCTGGCAGTCAAAGAGTTATATGTCCAAACAGTCTAAGGATCCTAAGGATCTGAGCACGCAAAGGGGTAGCAGCGGCCCTGCTGATGACACAACTTGATATTGCTCTGGAGATCTAAGAAAAAAAAAAAATATAATAAATTAAAAAACTGTGTTAACACAAGCAAATTATGTTGACAAAACAAAGTTTATTATCTTTGGAATAGTCCAAATTAAACACCAAGTCAAAATCACTGTTGACTTAATTGAATTTAAATTGTAAATGAAATAAAATGTCTATGCTGGAAATCGCATATAGAAAATCTAATCTAAAACTTTTTATGTGCTTTATAAAACCAAAGATCTCCTAAATAAGCAATCATTGTACGCATTATACTGTTCATTATTACTGCTCTACAGTGGTGTGCACAGACATTTTGGGGGGCAAGTGCTCCAGGGAAAAAAGGGCACTTTTGCGCATATGGAATACCTTATTGACAATTCCGAGTCAAGATGGCGGTCAATTTGGTGAAAAAAATCTTTCCGCTCATTGAAAAGCATTGGTCTTTGGATCGTTGTAAATTGATTTGTGAGGATTATTTTGATTTCAAAATGAGATGTTGTTTGACTACTATAACAAATGGTGATGTTTGTATGATAGACACAGGCAAAAGCATTCCAATCCACTGTTTGCTTTCACATTAATAAAGGAAGCATTTGCATTGGGGAAGTGTCAGAAATGCCCGGATGTTTGGAATTGTCAATACAAGTTAAAAAAACAAAACATTACACACAAAATGATAATAATAATAATAATAATAATAATAATAATAATAATAATAATAATAATAATAATAATAATTCCCCTCAGATAGTTTTAATAACAGCCTATTAGGGCAACATGACTGCAAGACTTTTAGCATAGAAATAACTTACAGTTAAGGTTTGTACAAAATAATAGCTAATAATTTAGCTAATAATAGTTTCATGCCTGTTGATTTAAAAAACACATAAAAATAAAATGTGAACAGCTTTTAAGATTTTTCCTTTTTTTTTTTTTTTTTTTTTTGGGAGATCTCAGTATTGATCATTTGAAATGTCATCATCATTGTTCTCCCCTTTTTTTTTTTTTTTTGTATGTGTGTTTGTGCGTGTGTGCGTGCGTGTGTGCGTGCGTGCGTGCGTGAGAAAAAAATAAAATAAATAAATAAGAATTCCCATACCGTTCACCTAAACCGAACACTTCAAAATCCAGCCAGAGTCGTGGGGCTGCCAGGAGACCCGAAGGGGGACCAAAGAAAAGAAAGAAAAGCGAAGCCCAGCACCGACCAGACACCACCCACCGGGCCACTAACCTTCACCAACCCCAGAGACATCCAAACTCCAACAAATCAGGGAAACCTCAAGGGCCCAAAGGAGAAACTGAGGAAAGGTAGAAAGGACAGACGAAGCAGAGTGAGATCCACAGACACCAGCCTCCACCGAATCAATGACCTGAGGGAGAAACAAATTGTGTCTGAGTCTCGATAGATGCTGGTGTGGTGGATCTAGCATACATGAAAATCTCCACCAAAGAGGGGAGCCGTCGACCCCCGCCAGGACAAAGCAAGCGCAACACCTCAGGGCCCCCCAGGCCGCGGCCGCGCCAAAGGACGAGCTTTTAAGATTTTTCAATAAAATTAACCTTAAGGAGCAAATCAAATTTAAAATGGGAGCTTTAAAAGGTGACTTTCTCTGGCCTTGACTGACCTTTCATCTTCACGTGTCTTTGGTTTCATCCAAGAGAGCAGAGAGATGCTTCCCTTGGCTGCTTGCTTTCCCTTTTCAGCGTCTCCTTTCTATGCATTATGCTACAATTAGTAAATAAATAGACCCATTGTAACCAAACAAACCAAGGGCATGAGAATGAATAAGACTTGACTGTTATTTACCAAAAGGCAAAAAGGTATTTTTCACAGGCAATTAATAATTCCAAACATCCGGACATTTCTGATATTTCTCAACTCAATGCAAATGCTTCGACCACCAACGACATATTGATATATGTATATATAGATTTATTTTGCCTGTGACTACTAACATAATACAAACCAGGCACAAACGACACGTTTTGAAGTCAAAATAATCCCCACAAATCAAAGTCCAAAGCTTTTCACTGCGTGGACCAGAGAGTTTCCTTTCACCGTCATATAGTTGTACCCTGTGGTGGTCATCACATTATCTATTATTGATTAGAGTATAGTGTTAAACTAGCTAATTAGGTGGTCATTTGGCTAATTTATGCTCAGCTGTTTGTGCTACTTCACAACAAAACGATTGTAGGTAGGGAATAGAGGGCAAACAAACAATACAATTTCCTTGGATTTATAACACAGTGTGGTGTTCGTTGACAGAATTCCCCCACTGAACTAATGTTTGTTGAGTGTGTTCACAAGGGGGGGGGGGAGTTAGAGTGACGGACTTCCTGTTTTGGTTATAGAGCTGTGTGATGTGAGTATGTGATGTCCAGTAAAGTTTTTTGTGACACTCCTCCTGCGTCTCCTTGGCTTCGGCACCATACTGGTGACCCAGTTCTGTAGTCTCAGCAACTGGACTGAACATGGCAACAAATAACGTTCTCAAACTGCCGTAGTTTTGGGAAACGTCCGCGGCCGCCTGGTTCGCGCAGGCGGAGGCTCAGTTCGCGCTGTCCGGCATTACTGATGACGACATTACGTTGTTTCAGCGCTAGGAAGTGCTATGGCTGCACGAGTGGTGGGATTCGTGACGTCACCTCCTCCTCAGTTAAAGTATGCGGCGTTCAATGTTCATCTCCTTGAGATATTCGAGCTGTCACGGTTGGAGCGCATGGACTGATCGTTAACCCATCCACTTCCTGGGGCATCACATCACCAAGGATGAGCCGCCCCGCTTCCGGCAAGGGTAGAGGCCGTCTCTGCTTTCCCCCTTCCGCCCACTGCTCGAGCGCTACGCGAATTTCTGGGAATGGTGACATTCTACCACCACCTCATGCACCCGCTCTATGAGGTTCTAAGAGGCAAGTCCCCTAACCATCGTATTTTGGGGACGGCTGATGCAGAGGCCGCATTCAACGATATCAAAGCTGCCTTGAGCCATGCCACCGTTTTGGCTCACCCCTCACCGGCAGCCCTGGTCTCAATTTCAACAGATGCTTCAGATCTAGCTGTTGGTGCAGTGCATGAACAATGGGTGGATCGAGCCTGGCAGCCCCTGGCTTTTTTTTAGCCATCAGCTGTCCCCCAGGGAACATAAATACAGCACTTTTGAAAGGGAACTCCTCAGCATTTTCTTAGCGATCCGCCTTTTCCGTTTTTTGCTGGGAGGCCGCCCCTTCAAGGTGTTTGTGGACCACAAACCCCTGACGTTCTCCATGTCCAAGGTGGTGGACGCTTAATTTCGGAGTTCACCACGGACATCCGGCATGTTGCAGGCAATTCCAAAGTGGTCGCAGACTGACTCTCCAGGGCAGTGGTTGGAACTGTTCAGCTGGGTCTCAACTATGCCCACATGAGTGTGGAGCAGGCATCAGACCTTGGGGTCCAGTCCCTCAAAGGTTTGGACTCTGGGTTATGACTGGAGGAGGTGGCGGTGGGGGAGTCAGATGTTAAGCTGTTGTGTAATCTTTCAACTGGCCTACCTTGTCCACTGGTTCCTGCGAAATGGCGTCGGGCTGTTTTCGAAGCGGTGCACAACCTCTCCCATCTCGGCAGGAAGCCGCCCGCGAGGTTGGTTTCCCAGAAGTTCGTGTGGTCAGGCCTTAAGAAGGATGTGCGATCCTGGGTGGACTCTTAAGTGACCTGTCAGCGGGCTAAGGTGCATCGCCACAACAAGGCCCCTTTTGAGCCTTTTGATGTTCCTGGTCTGGTGAGCCCGCTTCCCCCATCTCATGGTTTCTCCTACTTTTTGACCATGGTGGACCAGACGACTCGCTGTTGACAGAATTCCCCCACGGAAAAAATGTTTGTTGAGTATGTTCACTAGAGGGGGAGTTAGAGTGACAGACTTCCTGTTTTGGTTATAGAGTGATGTGAATATGTGATGTTCAGTAAAGTTTTTTTGTGACACTCCTCCTGCGTCTCCTTGGCTTCGGCACCACAACAGTTACCTGGCTGGGGTGGAGCAGCAGCAGGGAAGAGATGCATGTGTGTGCGACTGAGACCGCGTGGCTTATTACAGTCTGCGTTCACGCGACAAAGAGAGAGAGACAGCTAGGTGGGGTGTGTGCATGCACGGGGCGCATAAGGGGGCTTTTTTTTCCACCCACGCGTTTAATCGTGCAAAAGATTGTGTTAACATTGACTTGTCCTCAGTATACTGTTTATTAAAAAAAAAAACAACAACAAAAAATAACTTTCCAAGGGGCACTTTTTTTGAGAGAGGGCAGAGAGGCAAGGGTGTCAGCACCACTAGGTGTCTACCTGTGTACGCCAGTGCTGCTATACCTGACTTATTGTGTGGAGATATGGGGTAATAAATACAAAGCTAAGACTTAGTCTGTCTTTAAAGCAACACCAACAAACTTTCAGTTTTGGTTGATTATAGCGGCACCATATGTACCAAAGCAGCAGTGTTTTGCCTGTAGGATGACCACATTTCCCACGAGGGCGAGCACATAGTGGCGTCTTTGAGCTCATGCCAGCAAGTGAAAGCCGGGCTAATGTTGATCCTTAACTGTCCTTTTAGTCGGGTAACCTCCACCTTTTCTTTATTTTGGCCTCTTCAGACAGAACTTTCCAGTTGTTTAGCATCTTCTGTCATGACGGATTTAATCGCAAGTAGACGTTTGAATCAACTTCCATGTTTGTAACGCATGGGGAAAGGGAAAGTGACGTATGCCGTAGGTATGCGCATGTAAGGAATCCCCTGCCCTATGCAAGCTTGAAGCCTGTCTGATGGGTCAAGTTATATGCATTCTGTTTAAATAATGTGCCGAGACTTTGCCGTCACTATCTTTGCATTGCCATAGGCAGCTCAAAGTGGTGTGTCATCTCTGCCTATTGACCAAGGAGAGGTGTTAAAACGTAACTGTTCATCAGAAATGTTGCTAATCCACAATCTCCAGTTTTTTGCACATAGGTTAATCCTGGTGATATTGTAGTACCAGTACTTTACAGGTCCACAACATGCCTCCTCCCCTCCCAAAAAAATTAGGATTCAGTAGTAACCGCTGCAAAGTTAGAAAATCAACAAAAATAAACTAAACTCTAGTTTCACTGATCAACATGAAATGGAATAAAAATGTTTATCAGAACAGGATGCACGAAAGGCAGGGTTGGTATTTGGGCAAACTCACATTGGGAAATGGGCCCAAATGAGTCCCACGCAGATATCCAAGGCAGATGAGTGATGCTAAATTAGCTTTAATTTAATTTAATGTGGACAGAGCACATCATCGAAGTTCGATAATCATTTGGAGGATTGGCCATGAAAAATGTATATGAGGACCCATTCATCACTGCTTCTAGATTTTGGTGTGCATGCATCGTGCAGTATAAATCTTTTACTGTCGATCTGCTTAAAACTTTTGTGACATTCATTTTCCAAGGCCGTTCGTTTAAAAAGATGACACACAAAAGCACATCGATATGAGTGACAACATAACACAATGTCACAATTGCAGTTGCAGTGTCACAAAAATAAGCAAAACATTAGGTGGTGTGCAATATTGACAAATTCTGTTTAATATTTGTGTGATATTCTTCCTTTTTAAAATACAGTCATTTTCTGAGGTAGACCATTATTACAGTTCAAGAACATTATCAATTCCAAAAAACAGCAACATCAACAAAATACATGAAATAAATACTTTCATGTACAATATGCCGCAAAAAAAAAGAAAAAAAGAGGTAGAAATTGTTACAGAAATTATTCAAGAACAACTTTACAGATCTGAACAAAGTGTAAAAAGTAAAACCAGGTTTTTGTTGGACAAACTACTCTTATTAGGAGTGAATATTTCATAATCATATATAATCACAAATTTGACTTTGTTGTACAGTGATCACTCGCCACTGTGGTAGCTGTGACGCATTGGCCTGACTGAAACATCAATCACAACACTTCCCAGGGAAAATGGGTGCTACGATTTGGGAGAGAAGATGCACATGGACAAAATTGTTGGTACTCATCTTTTAATGAGGGAAAAAAAGATTAAAGAAAAGCAAAAAAAAAAGTAATAAGTAACTCGTAATAATAAATTAAAATTTATAAAGAAAATCAGACATTGCTTTTGAATTGTGGTTCAACAGAATTATTTTAAATAACAAACTCGGGGGAAACTAAATATTGTTACATCTAGAAAAGACTGAAAATATTTTGACCAGATGGACATGTTCAACAAGGAGGTGTCCTCTAATTAGGATCACAGCTGTCAAACTTGTAATCAGTCACAGTGCCTATTTAAAGGGTGACAAGGAGTCACAGTGCTGTTTGGCGACATGGAGTGTAAACACACTAAACATATAACATAGGAAGCAAAGGCGAGCATTGTCTCAAAAGATTAGAAAGAATATTATGGACAAGAACATTAAAGGTAAAAGTTCAAGACCATTTTCAAGCAGATTGATGTTCCTGTGACTACAGTACAGTTGCACATATAGCTAGACAAAGTGCAATTTCTGCAGAAATTGCATGGGAAAGCTGAATGCTATTAGCTGAATGCTAAGATTTGAATGCATGTGCTTAAATCATTTCACTGAAATTATAATAAATTTCCTGATATGATAGTCAGTTGGTATACATGTATATAACTTAACATAATGGTCATGGATATATTTGCAATGTACAGTCGGAAGTGGTATTCGGACTCACAACGTCCTGGTTACTAGAAAATGCACTTTACCAACTGTGCCACAGAGCAGTTTTAGACACCTGGCAATGATGAGTTGTATGTATGGGAGTGGGCGTGGAAAGTGATACTTAGAAAAAGTTCAATGTCAGTCCCATTGAAAATGAATGGGGAAAAGTTGATATTTAATGTCAAATAGTGCTAATACTGTAAGTAATGTGGAATCAGACACATGCTGAAGCATTCCCACAATCAAGTGGTTTTGGGTCTACGGGACTGAAGCCAACCTCCCTGGACATGGCAGCAGAAGAAACATTGATGACAAATTGAAGAGATGGATAATATAAATGGTAAAAAAAAGAGCCCAGAATAACCTCAAAAGAAGTTAAAGGTGAACTCCAAGATCAAAGTACATGAATGTCAGATCGCACCATCTGGTGTTGTTTGAGCCAAAGTGCACAGCAAGGGAGACAACTAAAGAGGACCTCACTCTTGAAAATAAATCATTGAAAAAAAAACAACCAAACTGCATTGTTACAAGCCACAAAACATCTGACAGAATGTCCTGTGGACAGATGAGTCAAAACTGACAAGACATATCATCTTTATGTCCAAGCATACCAAAAAAACAAAACAGCTGTCCTTACTATGAAACATGGAGGAGGCTCTCTTATGTTCTAGAGATGCTTTGCCGAATCTGGCACAGAGTGTCTTGAATTTGTGCATGGTACAAGGAAATCACAGGACTATCCTTTGAAAGAGAAATGTGCTGCCTCATGGCACAAAGCTTCGTCTCAGTCTCAGGTCATGGGTCTTGCAACAGGATAATGTCCCAAATAATTAAAAACACCAAGTGTAAAATTGTGGACTATTATGAAGTAACCTTCTTTCAGCCTTGATTTATTCTGGATCCTATTGGACATTTGTGAAAGGAGCTGAAAATTAGAGAACGCACCCTTCAGACCTGAGACAAAAGGAGCAGTTTGCTCATAAAGAGTCGGCGAAAATACAGGTCTCATTGACAGTTACAGAGCTTGTTTGATTGCAGCAATTGCCTTAAAAGGTTGTGAAAGAAAATTTAAGCGTACCATCATTATTATCCAGACATGTTTCATTATTTTTTTATTTTTTTAAAATAGCCTATTTAATTATGTTGAACCACAATTCAAAAGCAAAATCTCATTTTCATTGGTTAATTGTCATTAAATGTTTGTTTATTATTCTTTAGTTTATTTATTTATTTTTTTCTTTAGTTAGCAGAGGGGTAACAATTTTGTCCACATGTGGATGACACCACGTAGCCTCTGTGTATTATGGAGGAGTAGATTGGCTCGGGAAAGAAAAAAAAGATGACGGGGAGGGTAGAGATCGAAGAGTATTACATCATTCTCATCAGAAGGAGGTGAATTATGGACAAATATATAGACAACATGAAAACGGAGGAAAGTTCATCCCAAACAGGGAGGTCAGGTCTCTTACGTTCTTCCACACTGAACTCATCCAAGCATGCCTTATGTCACTGAAAATAATACTTTTTTTTAAATAGAGGGGTGTGTGTAGTCCAGCTCATTATTGACTGCTGATTATGCTTGAAAACATTAATTGATTAGGTAGTGTGTCCCAAGACTTTTGTCCATCCATTGTATGAAGTAGTCCACTACAGTATGTACCCCTCTTCTCTTAGCAAAAGTCAGCTTAGGTTCAAACTTATGAATTGACCGTAGGTGTGAATGTGAGTGGCTGTTTGTCTATATGTGCTCTGTGACTGACAAGCAAAAAGGCTATGGTGTACCCCACTTTTCTTGCCAAAAATCATCTTTGATTAACAGAAAACTCAACATTTTCCCAAGATGTGAATGTGATTGTGCCTCTGTTGCCACAGTCAACTGGCTCACCCACAACCCTAATGAGGAAAAATGTTATAGAAAATGGATAGACAAATAGATAACTGATACAACTGCGATGAAGTGTGATGGCATGATGTATTTATGTATGTTAGATTCACCTTAAACATCCACACACTGGAAACACTTGACTTTGGACTTTTCTGAAAGCTACATGATGTCATTTTCATGGCAAACTTGAACAAAAAGCAGTTTGTGCAACAAAAGTGAAATTCTTTGTCCTACATTCGTATTTCTTGAAGACAATCATTATCCCACCATCAACTACAATAAAAATAAAGGGCAGAAGCATTAAAGAAAAGAGAATAA
Source organism: Vanacampus margaritifer (assembly GCF_051991255.1). NCBI lineage: Eukaryota > Metazoa > Chordata > Actinopteri > Syngnathiformes > Syngnathidae > Vanacampus > Vanacampus margaritifer. Next base: position 37,732,308 of record NC_135432.1, on the reverse strand, counting down.
TATATTTATATATAATAATAAATGGATTTATGGCATCAAATATCCTTTGAAATACCTGAATTACATTCAATGTGACTCTTGTACCATTTTCAAGTTTCTCTCGAGGCTAAAAGCCCAGCTGCAGTGTGTTTTAAGAGGCTTTGTCCTCGTTTCTCACCACTGAGACCTCAAAGATTACATACATTCTTTGTTTCTTATTTCTGAGGTAAAGACATTCTTCCTGAGCATTTCAAACAAGACGACATCGAAACAAAACAGACACAGACGTGGTGTGCAGGTGGAACCACAGGAGTCGAGGAGGAATGTGCTCACCGTTGATTGTGGCGGATGTGGAATTTAAGGACAGCAGTCCAGTGGGAATAAACCAAATATTAGATCACATTTAAGCATGAATGTGTAGGTGAAGTTAATAAAGACACATTTGCAGTACTTTCGACTGGATGGTGTAGCTGTTGAGTATTTGGTGAGTAGCTAGCTAGCACGGGGACTGTTGCCATTCGGTTTGATTAGAACAATAAAACATTTGGCTTGTGTTTTTGGTGAAATAATGTGGTTGATCCCAAAGCAAATATGAACACAAGCTTGTGTGTGTGCATGAAAGATGACTGGCAATAAATAGGATCCTGAGAGAAGCAGAAAATGGGGGGATTTTCTAAACCCTGATTATCCATTACGTTGGACCACATCACCTAGCAACAAATATTTGATTTTTGTCTTGGACCCAGGCTAAACAGGATCTCTGAGAGCATCCAAGTAGCTATCTGATTTTCCCATTAGACAAAACAACACTCATCCAGGTCAATTAACATGTCTTTTCTTTGGGGGTGGGGGGTAGGCATGAAGGAAATATCATAGATCTTCAACTGAGGTGGCAAATCAAGGTCCAGAAAGTAAAAAAACCCTGCCACAGTTTGGCTTTAGCCCCAGGTGCTAGCCAGCGACCTCTCTAGTTAGCTCCCAGGGTGCTGCTAGGGGGCTCGCTAGCTTGCTAGCTAAGGACTAAGGCCAAACTGTGGCAGGGTTTTTACTTTCTGGACTTGGATTTGCCACCTCTGATTTTCAAGGCCAACCAATGCCGCATAAAGTGAATGTGTTTTAAACTTTCTCGTACTTGGGAGCTCGGCTGGCTGTTTTGGCCGCATAACTTGCAATAAGAAAAACAAACCAAACATTCAAATAGCCGGTCATAGTACAGTGACTGGCTGACTTCTCAGTGGCAACACATCTTGTTCCACTCCCTACAAGCGTCCGGCTCTTTTGTGGTGCTGTGTGGGCGCACCTTGCAGAAGGCATTCTCAAAGTCTGTGAAGGCTGGGGCTTTGCCATGCATTGTTTCTGATGCTGAGGAGAGAGCCTGCTGACTGAGCTGCAGCAGATCCCACACGGAGTAGCCTTCAGTACGCTGCAACACCGCGCTCAGCTCCCGCTCGCTCAGACTGTAGCCCTGAGGCGAAAGCGCTTGCAACAGCACATCCCGACGAATGCCCGGATCCGGCAGGCCGACGTGGTAGCGTTTGGCGAAGCTACGATGGAGTGCGTCTTGCAGCAGATCCGGCCTGCCGGTGGTGCACACGACAATCACCAAACCCGTGCTCATCTGGGCCTTCTCCAAGAAGGTGCGCAGAGTCTGTCTCAGGCCCTCCTCCTCCATGTTTTCCACTTGGTTGAGCAGCACCACTGATGGTTGTCGTGCACCCGCCACCTGCAACACAGACCTCAGAATGTGTTCCGCCTCGGTCTTCCCTTTTAAAGCCAACAAGGCACCGCTCAGTCGGTAGAGGGAAGCTCCGATTTGTGAAGCCAGAGAATGAGTCAAGGTGTTTTTGCCCCCTCCGCGAGGGCCAAACAGCAGAATGGTTCTTGGTGGTTGCTTCACCTGACTGGGCCTCAGCACAGGCCACAGCAGATCCTCTTCCAAGGCAGCCTTGACATGGGTGAGGCCAACCAACTCGCCCCATCTTAGGGCCGGGCTGCAGTCCAAAACCTCCTCATCAATAAGGTCCAACACATCGGGGTCTGCACTCTTCATTGGAGAGCGCTTGTGGGCCTTAGAGCGCTGTTGCTGCTGGGTGAAGGTCTGCTCCTCCGCTGCGTTATCTCCTGTCATGCCAGCAGGAGGACTGTACTCCCCGGCTGGCCCATACTGAGGAGATACTAGGGGCTGTGAGGAGGGCTTGCTTGGCTTAAAATTTTGTGGATCTGTGCTGCCTGCTGGACTGCCGAAGCTGTTCCCACGGCACTCTGCTTTGTCACTCACGCTGTAAGGTGAGTTTCCTCTGGCTTTCTGTAGGTCATAGTTGTATTTCTTATAACAAGTGCTGTCCCCAACTTCATTCCTTTCTACAGCCATCTCAAATGCTTTTCTTTTCAACGGCCCGCTGGACTCCGATTTGTTAATGTTGGTACTCTGGTAACTGTAGCTTCCTCCCACCACCGAAGGCCTGGGGGGAACAGGAATGGGCGCTGGCAGACCTGAGGGCAAGTATGTTGCAGAAGAGTGACTATAGCTAGGAGCAAAGCTGTTCTGGGGAGGGTATGTGCTGGGGGGGTAGCTATAGAAAGGTGTGGTAGGGCTATAACTGGGCACTACAGCGGTGGTGGATTGAAGTGTATGAAGGGAGGCAGGAGGAAGTGCCGCACCGGCCTGGTGGCAGTATCCAGATGAGAGATAGGTGCCGTTGTAGCTGGAGGGGTAGTCATTGGAGCCGCTGCACGAGCTGCCACCGCTGTAGCCGGAGTCTGAAAGGTTGCTGTTCACCACCGACACACTGTTAATCCCAGCAAGGCCTGCGCTCGTAGCCACAGCCTTGGAAGTGGACAGGTTGTCATGGGAATAGGAGCCATCGGCACTGTGTGTCAGTGGCCAGGGCTCCAGTTCAGCCTTCTGGCCACTGAGGCCCCCAAAGGCACTTGGCTCTGGGTAGGCACCCACAGCAGGCGGGCGCTCATACGCTGAGTCCAGTCCGCCGGAGTACTTCTCGGCGTAGCGCTTCAGCAGATTGGAAGCCGTAAGGGCGGATATGTCGTCATTGGCCCACGAGTAGTTGTAGGAGGTGCGGCCGCGGCCAGAGTAGAATTCCGACTTGTGTGCCGGGGAGGAGGTGGTGGAGGAGACGTCCAGGTGTTGTTCAGGCCACTGGCTGAGGGACTGGGCATGCTCTGGGTTCCAGTGCATCTTTAATAAACCTAATATAAAAGAATGTAGTTGTTATTATTGTGTTCAACAATATTTTCCTTTTCTATGAAAATGATAATAGAGACAATTCCTAAATTAAAGGTCATATATGAGCATTATTCATCAAAATGTAAATTCCAACCAAAATCATAGTAATAAATACAGTAAACAGTCCACAAAATGAAATTCAGTTTTTGCTAGTCATGTTCTACGCGTTATAAAATCAACATAGAATCTGCATTTCTACACAGTAAATTTTGTACATTTTACTATAAAAATAGTACATTTTACTCTAAAAAAATTGTCTATTTGGTCCCACTCTAAACAGAGTAAAATTTACAACTGGAAGAGAGTAAAATATTCTGAGTAAATTTTACTCAAAGTATTTTGTGTACGAGAGAATGTTTTTGGTCTCCTTTTGGATAGTAGCAAACAGTAGGAGTGGCATAGCTCAGGTGGAGCGAAGGGGGTTGCTGCAGTGGAAATGGCTGGGAGTCAATGAGTTAATAATTTGAATCTTGTCTGTGTTCCTGCTACATCACAGTGAAAAGAAGCACTCCTGCCTCTCAGTGGAGAGGTCTTTGGTTTGAATCTCGGCTCTGGCATTTCTGTGTGGGTTTTCTCTGAGTAGCCCACTTTCCTCCCAGTCCCACGTTCTAAAACATGCAAGTTATTAGGTTATTTGAAAACTTTGTATTGTTCAAAAGTGACTGTGAATGTGAATGGCTGTTTTCTCATATGTACTTTGTGATTGACTGGTGACCAGTCCAGGCTGTACCCCTCCAAAATTAGTTGGAAAGGACTCAGATCTAGCCACAATCCTAATGAGGACAAATGCTATAGAAAATGGATGCATAGATGATTAGTTTTGGCCTTTAGCAGCATTGCTATCCTGCGCTTTCCTAACTCTACTCACTTTTATCTGAGAAGTACAGGATCGCGTACTGAGAGTAATGGCCGTTTAGTGGGGCGCTGATGAAAGCAGATCTGCAGGCTGCATGTGTGCTGTGCAATTTTCCCAGCATATATTGGCACACAGAAGAGTTCCAACTACTATTTCCTGTGCATTGCCAGCACCTACAGGTCTCCCAGATGAGCTATTGTTATCTTCCAGAGCATGTTGCTCTGAATGCCTCCTTTCTCCACCCTGCACCCCCCGTACCACCCACCAATACACTCAAGCATCCACCCACCCAGCAAACACCAGAGCTGCACAGGCTCCTGGGCCGGCTGGACAAAGTAAGGGGAGGGAAGGTGGAGGTTGTGTGTTGGTGGACAGTGGTGTAGAGAGAGTGAGAGAGACAGATGGGGGGGTTGGGAGCTCGGCATAGTGTGCTATTCATCAGCACAGTCTCCCTTGGAACATTGGAAAAGGTTTTTGGGCCGAATCACATTGCCTCGACTGGAAAGTATTTGTGTAATCAATGTACCTCACCGCAAGCATGTTTTCCGGAAGAAGATCACAGCACAGCGGAAGAGGGAAGCACAAGCGTACACCTGCGTGCCTTGCATAGAAAAAAAAGTTCTATCAAAATGATGTTTTTGTAACCAATCTAACTGCATAGTCTGTGTACCGATTTGCGTTATCACAACAAGCACTTCATAAAAACTCGTGCTACCTCATGCTGAGACGCGAGTTTGACATTCCACACATAACTTGGCATTATTGAACTGTCACGAATCAGCCTGAGGTGGAGAAGAATCAGAGAGCAAGAGGCAGAGAGAGAGAGAGCTACATAAAAAAAAAGCCACCGCCATCGCTGGCCTTACTGTTTTTCATGATGGTTCATTATTCATGGCTGTCTGTGCGTGTGGAGACAGACTTCTAATTGCCGTCTAAATCAAATCTCGATATCTGCAGCCAGAGATTCCACTCACTGCTAAACTTTGGCCTCCTTTACTCTTTTTCAAAACCTCTTTGTGTATGTGTGTGTTTTCAGATTACGCGCGTGATTTATTCAGTCAGATGAGACCAGGAGACCAGATGGCTGTGGGATTATCACATCCTTCATATTCAAATCCACTGCCTTAAATTCCCAATGGCCAAAGTAGTTCAAGTACTTCCCTTAAACTTTGGGTTCCGACACCCGCCATGGCCAAGACACAGCAGAACCGCTTCTCACACTCATCAAGCCTGAGACACCCCATTGACCGTGGATGTTTGTGGACTGAATCGCAGCTCTTTGTCCAGGCTGCAGAAAGCATATATGTCCTGCAGGCCCTTCCCATCTGCAGCCTGACCAGTTTCTGTACAGCCCCAATAATAGGGCCTGTGTGTGACAGAGATGGATGAGAGCCCAAGGGAGCTCATAAAACCTGCAGCAAGGAGGGAGGCATGGAAGGAAGGAGGGAAGGAAGGGAGGGGAAAGTTGACAGCAGGCGCTACGTCCTCTCAAAGCCGGCCAGAGCGGACATTAGAGGACTCATTGAGGCAGGCTAACTGCTGTCCACTCCATCATCAGCGTACTGCCGCTGCAGAATGGACTTCTTTCACAGTAAATCCCCACCACTACACCCTACCTCCTCTGACCAATGTCCTGGACAGCTGCCCACATGCACCTCAGCAAGTCTTCAAAAGGAGAATAATTACTTTCTAAATGTGTAATTATGCATGTACTATACTCTATGTGTTGCATGGAGTCTCATTTAACAATCCAAAAAGTCTTATCTACATGGCGGCGCTGTTGTGCAGATGGATCATAAAGTGCTCTATTTATCAAGATATGTACTGGTGGTGTAATGGCATAAATAGAGTCACAGTTTGGATCGGATCCTGGATTTGAGTAACGAATCGGATCGTTTTTTGGATCAGCAAAAAATAAACAATAAAAAAAAGATAAATAGTACTTTGTCTTCATTTATTTTGTAAAATGCTTTCCACCATTAAATGAAAAAAAAAATCAATTCAAAATGTCTAATATAGCCGTTTAGGATTTAGTGTCTTCATTTATTTTGTAAAACACTTTTTCCCCATCCATCCATCCATCCATTTTCTTGGCCGCTTTTTCCTCACAAGGGTCGCGGGGGTGCTGGAGCCTATCCCAGCTGGCTTCGGGCAGTAGGCGGGGTACACCCTGAACTGGTTGCCAGCCAATCGCAGGGCACACAGAGACGAACAACCACACTCACATTCACACCTAGGGACAATTTGGAGTGTTCAATTAACCTGCCATGCATGTTTTTGGAATGTGGGAGGAAACCGGAGTACCCGGTGAAAACCCACGCAAGCACGGGGAGAACATGCAAACTCCACCCAGGAAGGCCGAAGCCCGGACTCGATCTCACGTCCTCTGCACTGGGAGGCGGACGTGCTAACCAGTCAGCCACCGTGCTGCTTTTTCCCCATTAAATGAGAAAAAAAAAATCTATTCAAAATGTCTAAAATAGCCATTTAGAATTTAAGAACACAACTTTAAGTGCAATATGAGGCAGAAACATTCTTATTTTATACATGGCCTATATATAAAATAAGGTAGTAAGGGCTTAAAGTTGTGTTCCTAAAATCTAAACGGTTATGTTTGACATTTTGAGTTGAATATTTTTCTTTTTAAATGGGCAAAAGCGTTTTTATAAAATAAATGAAGTTAAATTATTTTATTTTTTTTATAATGAAAAAGACCTCTAAGGCACATTCCCTTCTTTTAAACTTGGAGAGTGAATTACAAAGTAGCCTAGGTCCAGAAAATAATTAAAGTAAGCCAGGTAGGTATGGCTACGACCGGGCACTATTTCGCTATTTCAGGTTGTGAAGCTCTGATGGGGTAGGGAGACCGGCCGGCTTCAGCGCAAGTAACATGAACTGTCATTGTATTTCCGGTTAAGCATGACAGGAGCCGTCTGGGCAGTGGAGCCGTCAAGACAAATGACTGCCGAGCATGCGAGGAAATAGCAGGGCAGCGAACCGATTGGATATTGACAGCGCGCGTTGGAGTGACGTCAGGTCAGTCAAATCCATTTTAAGTGTGTTTGCATCCTATCCAAATTGGATACGAAACTACCTCCCGCATGTGGTTCCAATCCGTCCCGCAAAAATTGGATTTCATGTGCTTTGTGACTGTTCAGACTACAAAATAGCCATCCACATTCAATCTGGATGGGCTAAAAATCTGATTTGGGCTGTCAGTCTGAACAAGACCTAAGGCTATTTGCATTGGCGTCAATGTATTATTTGGCAAACTTTATTTTGAAGTTAGCATGAGCATAAGCGGTGTGTTACGTTGAGTATGTTTCAGCTTCTTTGACATGTCTGAATGGTGTCCACTGTGAATGTGCACTTTGTTGTTGTTGGGTTTTTTTCCCCCACCAACCAATCCGCGGCTCATGTGCAATCCGAACTGACAACGGATCAATCCGTTGCACAACTAATATGTACGTATGTGATATAACGATGACATACATGTGCTTTATGATGCTAAAAACACCTGTTAATGTTGCACTTCTGTTAGTGCTTTTGGGATAGAGGAGGAATTGTGACTAAACAGCATCATTTAATAACATCAAACAATATCATTATTGCACAATTTTACTGAAGTTTTTGTGATTGGTTGTAAGAAAGCATTTAAACCCTTGGCTTTTTCTACTGACCAGTGACCTCAGCCGGCTGCAAGGAGATTGATAAAAAGCTGGAGGATATGCACATTTAAACATTCAAAACTGCATGTGTGAGTGTTCCATGGTCCCAGGGGGGACAGATGTTCCTCTGCTGACCGCCTTACTGTCTGTGCGGCCATTGTGGCGGACGAGCATCCAGCAGGCGCGCGCAGCTCGGACAATCACTTTGTCCCTGAGACAAAAGATGAAGGATCCTATTGTTAGAGGCCTTTCTAATTATGGAAATCTTATTAATCTATTCAGCAGCGGTCCACAGAGAGCTTTTGTGCGAGCCTGGGATTTATCGAGGGAGCAGTGTGAGCTATATCCTTTTGTCGGCCTGCGTGATGGCAACACAGCTCACTTCAGCCAAAATCAGCCTGGTGGAGGGACTGGAGTTCAAGCTAGACCAGGGCCTTAGGTTAGGGTGACCAAACGTCCGTTTTTGTCCGGACATGTCCTCTTTTAAGAAAATGATCCGGATTTTGTGTCTACGCTGGTTGCTTTACTCCAAGAGCACTCTTTCACTCAGCAGCAGATTTAGCACAAGTGTGACCTGCATTCAGCCCAGCATGAGCAACAGCATCTCTATACCCGCTGCCATTTGTCAAATTATTTGCCAATCAAATCCCGCCGTGGCACACGCCCATTTCTGGATTTTACGCAAGCCAGGCAAGAGGCACCCGCCTGTCTTCACCAAAGTCATAAAAATATAGTATATGCAATAAATAGAATGTTTTACAACAACGCTGAACTATATTTATAATTTAAACAATACTTGTAGATGTATTTGCAATGATTGTGGTTTTAAAAAAATCGCGAGTGCAAACCACTTGCCTGGTCGTCTGTTCCCATTTACTTCAATGCGGCTGAAAGAGTCAAGCAGGTATGACGCCGCGCCCAGACCTACAAAATCTATGTTTGTTTACGGACAACCTAAACAAGAAATATACAGGTTTCCGTTCTGGTCGGGATTCATTCGAGGCAGAATGTTTGGTGTGCAAAGTTGACACGGATGTCTCCGTTGCCAACAAAGGGGCCGGCGTTTTGGGCCACCATATAAGTTCAACTATACGCTTAGAAAAAAAAGCCACTCTTGGGGAAAGTTCTTCAGGTAAAATAGTGGACTACTTTGTCAATGCAAAAAATGATGTTAAAGTTATTGCTGCAGGGACAGAGAGCCTTTGCGTTTCACATTGTTAAACAAGGCACTGACTGTCATTCTGAAGTACTTAAGATTGTAGAGTTCTTTTTTGCTATTTCTCTTTCATAATGCAAATGTAGAGAGAATACTTTCACTGATGCAAAGCCAGTGGACAAAGGATAGGGATAAGTTGTCTGTGGATTCACTGAAGGGACTTCTGTTTACTTAGTACAATTTTAAGCCCATGTCATGCAAAGAATTTCATTTACACTTGACTTTAAGCACTTTATAGCTTAATTTGTTGTTTATGACTTTGGGCAATAATGGCAGTTAAACTGTTGGTGGCTGATACTGTGATTTAATTGCACTGTTTTTGCATGTTTCCATTTTTGAGCCGCATTTAAAATGTGTTACGGCACTCCGTTTTGGGGTCCTCTTTTTTGATAACCACAATCTGGTCAAGAATAGCAGGAGAAGCGAGGCACTCTATATAGCAAAGACTCATCGGGACTTGGACTTGAGTCGACTCGAGTCGACTCGAGTCACTGTTCCTCATCAGTGATGACAATTTCCCCTACACAGCTCTACAGGTGTTACTTCCAAAACGACACCAGCATGTTAATTTTTCCAACAAGAGGAGGAAATCCCCTAGATCAGTGTTTCTCAACTTTATATAAGGCATGGCACACTTTTTTTTTTATTAAAAAAAATCTCAAGGCACACCACCCATAGAGAATGTTTAAAAAAGAAGCTCTATAATGGCTGCAGTGTGACTTTTTTTTTTTTAACGTTTATACATGCAGTATATACATATCACCTCAGTCAACACCTATCTAACACGTTTTGAATGTTTCCCTCCTCCTCCAACACACCTGATTCATATGATCAGCTCATCAGCAAGCTCTGCAGAAGCCTGATAATGATCCTGAGGGTTTGAATCCGGTGTGAGAGGAGGGAAACATCCAAAACATGCTAGATAGGTGCCCTTGAGGATCGGAGTTGGCGACTCCTGGTCTAGACTAACAAAATACAGACATTATTGCTGCGTTTTTAATTTTATTAAATAGTTATGGGACTGCTTGCTTCGCAAGCAGGCACATATTGTTATTCTACCTAGGACAGTGGTTTATTATGGGACTGCTGAAAGCAGCACATATCACTCTCCACCCTAGAAAATCACGAGATTTTTCCGCAAAAATGCGGCCCGTACCGTAGATCGCACCGGGACAAATGAGGTATCAAACGATGCGGCTCGATCTGACTCGGTGCGGCATTACTTTTCTAGGAATTCTGAGTTACCATGGCGACGCAATTCCCCAAAAACTCCGAAAAAACTCCCATAGGAAATGAATGGAGAAAGGGGGAACAAATTACAGATCAAGCACCTTTTTCCAAGACACGCTGCACACGCATACGTTATCCGACCGATACGAATTTTAGCTCATTTTGTAGGAATTTTTCCCATCTTTAGCTCAGTGTCGAAATATTTTTTAAGGAATGTAAGCTCTCCCCCCTGTGCGGGTTCAAAGACAGTGAGTGAATTAGGCTTCTACTGCACTCTGTTGACCAATTAACTTTAGAGTGGCGGGAAAAAAGAAAAGTCTACTTGTATTTGCAAAAGTTTCACTTCAACTCGTCACCATGGCCACAATCTTTGCTCACTAGACATCAAATTCTCACATTTTGTAGTCACGAGTGTCTTCTTTCAGACAAACTAACTTTTCTTTGGCTAAGGTGTCATTTAGTACCTTTATTTTCCCTTTAAGCGAGTAGAAGTTGGACTCTCTCGCCTATCTCTCCCATGTTAATTTGGGCGACTTTTTCCTCTTCATTTCGAATAAATCATAAGTTTTCAACCTGCTCTCATTTGGTCATTTTTCATCCGATTAAAAAAATGAGAACATGCTCGTGTTCCCCAAACCCTTGCCGTTCTAACGAGCCATTTCTTGAATCTGTATCTTGAAGAGTTAAGTCGTGGGAGGCTCTTCTTTGAGGTGTGCGTCTCTCATTCAATCTCAATTCAATGTGGGTGCGTGACATCACTTCAACTCGTCACCATGGCCACAATCTTTGCTCACTAGACATCAAATTCTCACATTTTGTAGTCACGAGTGTCTTCTTTCAGACAAACTAACTTTTATTTGGCTAAGGTGTCATTTAGTACCTTTATTTTCACCTTAAGCAGGAGAAGTCGGACTAATTCGCCTGCCTTTTACATGTTAAATTCAGGCGCCTTTCGCTCTTCATTTCTGATAAATCATACGTTTTCAACCTGCTCTCATTTGGTCATTTTTCATCCGATAAAAAAAAATGAGAACATGCTCGTGTTCCCCAAACCCTTGCCGTTCTAACGAGCCATTTCTTGAATTTGTATCTTGAAGAGTTAAGTCGTGGGAGGCTCTTCTTTGAGGTGTGCGTCTCTCATTCAATCTCAATGGAATGTGGGGCGCGTGACTGCTCCAAGTCAAAAATGGGTGTGAGTTCTTAAAGAGACAGTGACATATTTTTAGATTATGGTGAACTTCCATATTTCTTGACCGATTCCAGTCATTTAAATTTTTAACTGTTCAGCTCATTTACATTTTTTTTAAATACATGTTCAGGGACAGTGAGATACTTTTAGTTGATGTTCATTATGGTTAACTTCCACATTTCTTGACCGATTCCAGTCGTTTAAATTTTAAACTGTTCAGCTCATTACCAAAGAGTTAGCAGTCCCATTCAAAATTTCCGTGGGAATTTTTCTAGTTTAGTTTTGCTGTTTATGTCACATTTTAAAACTGAATTTTTGTATTATAGATATATGATCCACTACTTTTCAAACGTGTTTCCATGTATGTGCACACACGTCTTCTCTTGTGAATTAAATGTTTCCACAAACATGAAGGCTGAAACATGCACACAACGCCGGATCAGATGTTTTATTGATGTTGTGTACACATGACAGAAGACTTTAGTGTCATTCCAGTAGTCTGGGCGTGTGACGTGAACTTCTAAAATGGTAAACACCCTCACATTAAAGAATTTATGTGCATGTTAAAAGTGTGGTTTAAATTTTTATTTCCAATGTTTTTTTTTCTTTTCTTAAAGTGCATTTAAACATACCGACTGACAGCGTTTGCTGTTGTGGAAGAAACCCAAGTAGAAGTTTATATTAGTACTCATGTTTTCTTATAACAAGGAAGTGGTGAAACATTATCTTGCCAAGAAGCCGAGCGATGGAGGGCTCTGGTGCTGTTTCACTGCTCCCAAGAGGGTGTCATCTCTTTCTACCTCTCGTGGAATTTTTATTTTTCCTGCCCCAAGGAGCAAACCTTCTGGAAGAGTGCGATATTAAACTGTTGAAAACAAGAGGGCTGTGGATCAATCCAATCTGGGACTCCTTTCAAGATTAAACATCACTTCAGCCACCCACACTCCTCCACCCATCATCATCACCCACGGAGGTTCACGCTCATATGTATGCATGTCTCCTCATATTTTGTTGCTGCTTCTAATTACAGACGATTTTATCATGCACAAATGTTGTTCAGCTAAGATCTTAACTCTTGTGTTGGACAAAACAAAACAAATAATTACAAAAAACAAAATGAATAAAACCTCTTCAGCTGACCTTGTTCTTTCTTTCTTTCTTTAATGCAATTCAAATACACCAACTGGAAAGCAAATTTGGATATCGGTGTTGTACCTGAACGAGTTCAATTATAGAGGACCAAAACTACCAAAATTAAAAATGACTAGAAGTGAAATTAAAAACAGCTGTATAAAATAGAATTAAAAAATAAAACAAATGAAATAAAAACAATAACTATATATATATATATATATATATATATATATATATATATATATATATATATAAATACAAAACTAAAAAACAAGATTCAAATAAATATGTCATTATTTGGCAACCCAGCGGCTAACAGTCGCAAGGTGTATATGTCGTCTGGGGCTTGGGTTTGCGTGTCCCAATGATCCTAGGGCTTTGTTGTCTGGGGCTTATGTCACCCATAGCAAACAAGTCCTAGGTGAGGGACCAGACAAAGCATGGCTCAAACAGACCCCTTATGATGGTACAAATATTGGATCCTTGGTTTCCCTTGCCCGGACACGGGTCACCAGGGCCCCCCTCTGGAGCCAGGCCTGGAGGCAGGGCTCGATGACGAGCGTCTGGTGGCCGAGCTTTCACCCATGGTTAGAATAATAAATACAAAACTAAAAAACAAGATTAAAATAAATATGTCATTATTTGGCAACCCAGCGACTAACAGTCGCAAGGTGTATATGTCGTCTGGGGCTTGGGTTTGCGTGTCCCAATGATCCTAGGACTTTGTTGTCTGGGGCTTATGCCCCTGGCAGGGTCACCCATAGCAAACAGGTCCTAGGTGAGGGACCAGACAAAGCATGGCTCCAACAGACCCCTTATGATGGTACAAATATTGGATCCTTGGTTTCCCTTTCCCGGACACGGGTCACCAGGGCCCCCCTCTGGAGCCAGGCCTGGAGGCAGGGCTCGATGACGAGCGTCTGGTAGCCGAGCTTTCACCCATGGTTAGAATACACCAAATAGAAATAGAATTTCTCCGCTGAAAAGGCAATGTGGGTCCCCCTTCCTATGGAGTCACCACCTGTAGGAGCGGTGCGTAGCGAGCTGGGTGGCAGCCAAAGGCGGGAACTTTGGCGGTCCGATCCCCGGCTACAGAAGCTAGCTCTTGGGACATGGAATGTCAACTCTCTGGCGGGGAAGGAGCCCTTGCTGGTGTGTGAGGCAGAGAAATTCCGACTAGATATTGTCGGATTCTCCTCCACACACGGCTTGGGCTCTGGTGACAATCCTCTCGAGAGGGGCTGGACACTCTTCCACTCGTGGTGAGAGGCACAGAGCAGGTTTGGGCATACTTATTGCCCCCCGGCTTGGCGCCTGTATGTTGGGGTGCACCCCGGTGGACGAGAGGGTAGCCTCCCTCTGCCTCCGGGTGAGAGGACGGGTCCTGACTGTTGTTTGTGCTTATGCACCAAACAGCAATTCAGAGTACCCACCCTTTTTGTCCTTAGAGTCCTTAGAGGGTGTGTTAGCGAGCGCTCCCTCTGGGGACTCCCTCGTTCTGCTGGGGGACTACAACACTCACGTGGGCAATGACAAGTGAGACCTGGGGGGGCGTGATTGGGAGGAACGTTCCCCCGATCAGAACCCGAGTGGTGTTCTGTCATTGGACTTCTGTGCTCGCCACAGATTGTTCATAACGGACACCATGTTCAAACATGGGGGTGTCCATATGTGCACTTGGCACCAGGACACCCTAGGACGCAGTTTGATGATCGACTTTGTAGTCATGTCATCGGACTTGCGGCCGCATGTTTTGGATACTCGGGTGAAGAGAGGGGCGGAGCTGTCAACTGATCACCACCTGTCAGAAAGAGTTTCAACACCCACCTCCGGCAGAACTTCTCTCTTGTCCCGAGGGAGGTGGGGGACATTGAGTCTGAGTACTCCATGTTACGCGCCTCCATTGTTGAGGCGGGCGATTGGAGCTGTGGCCGTAAAGTGGTCGGTGCCTGTCATGGCAGCAATCCCCGAACCTGCTGGTGCACACCAGTGCTAAGGAATGCCATCAAGTTGAAGAAGGAGTCCTATTGGGCCTTTTTGGCCTGTGGGACTCCGGAGGCAGCTCACAGGTACCGACTGGCCAAGCGGAATGCAGCTTCGGTGGTTGCTGAGGCAAAATTTCGGACATGGGAGGAATTCTACCCTTCTGACAGAATGACTCGACCGCTCTCGTGCAAAGTCTCTTCGCCTCTTCCTTGGCGGCTTCAAGCCCATGAGTGTGGACAGGAGGCACACGTCCCACTGGGTCCTCCACCAAACTCCACCCTCTTGACAGAATGAACCGACCACAGAAGGACCCAGCGGGAGCTCTGTCATGCCAGGAACAAATACTTGCCTCTTGAGCCCAAGTAATAGCCTTGTTGGACGAAGCCCTGCGGCTCCTGGCTTCGGCTGGTGGCGCTCTGGGTAGCAAGCCTCAAGTCCCCGAACCACATCTGCCACAGCTTCAAGTCCCCGAACCACGTCTGCCGCAGCTTCAAGTCCCCGAACCACGTCTGCCGCAGCTTCAAGTCCCCGAACCACGTCTGCCGCAGCTTCAAGTCCCCGAACCACGTATGCCGCAGCTTCAAGTCTCCGTCATGCTACCAGTGTTTGCCTTGTTGTCCTTCCCACGTTTTGTTTTCTCTTGCCATTTGGAGTTCGCTTTTGTTTTGTAGTAATTAAAGTCCTTTTTTGTATATCCCTTCGCCTCCTTGCCCTGCTTCCCTGCGACTGGGTCCTCCACCAAACTTTGCCATCTTGACAGATGTAATTTCCCTCCCGTCATGCTACCAGTTTTTGCCTTGTTGTCCTCCCCACGTTTTGTTTTCTCTTGCCATTTGGAGTTCGCCTTTGTTTTGTAGTAATTAAAGTCCTTTTTTGTACATCACCTTCGCCTCCTTGCCCTGCTTCCCTGTGACTGGGTCCTCCACCAAACTTTGCCTTCTTGACAAATTCGGGCAGTAGGCGGGGGTACACCCTGAACTGGTTGCCAGCCGATCGCAAATAATAATAATAATAATAATAACGATAATAATAATACTAATAATAATAACAATAATAATAATAATTATTATTATTATGTTGTTGTTGTTAATTTTTTCAGGGTCCACTTTGCATGTTTAAAAAAAAAAATTAACAAACATGAGCAATGAATTTGTATTACTGTAAACCATCCATCCTGCTATTTTCTTAACCGCTTATTCCTCACAAAGATTGCAGGGGTGCTAGAGCCTATCCCGGCCAGCTTCGGGCAGTAGGCGGGGTGCACCCTGAAGTGGTTGCCAGCCAATCGCAGGGCACCCAGAGACAAACAACCATCCACACTCTCAATCACACCTATGGACAATTTGGAGTGTTCAATTAACCTAATTAATTAGCCATGTAGGCACAGGGAGAACATGCAAACTCCACCCAGGAAAGCCAAAGCAGCACTGGGAGGCAGTCGTGTTAACCAGTCAGCCACTATAAACCATATCAGATTTATGATGCAAAAAAAGTTTTGGCCAGGCTTGTGGTAAAATAGCTATTTTAACTAGAGAGAATCACTTTGGGCCCTATTTTCGAAGACACGCTTGGCATAACTGGGCCTCCAGTGGATGTGGCTGCCACGCCAATTCATTGAACAAATTTTTATCATCCATACCTCCATACCTCTTCTACCGCTTATCCGAGATCGGATCTCGGAGGTAGCAGCTTTAGCAGGGAAGCCCAGACTTTCCTCTCCCCAGCCACTT
This sequence comes from Vanacampus margaritifer, assembly GCF_051991255.1. Taxonomy (NCBI): domain Eukaryota; kingdom Metazoa; phylum Chordata; class Actinopteri; order Syngnathiformes; family Syngnathidae; genus Vanacampus; species Vanacampus margaritifer. The sequence continues at coordinate 37,716,076 of NC_135432.1, read as the reverse complement.
CAACCAGCTCCTCCAACGGGATCCCAAGGCGTTCCTAGGCCAGCCAAGAGACATAGTCTCTCCAGCGTGTCTTGGGTCGTCCCCGGGGCCTCCCACCAGTAGCACATGCCCGGAACACCTCTCCAGGGAGGCGTCCAAGAGGCATCCAAACCAGATGCCCGAGCCACCTCAACTGGCTCCTCTCAACGTGGAGGAGCAGCGACTCTACTCGGAGTCCCTCCCGGATGACCGAGCTTCTCACCCTATGTCTAAGGGAGAGCCCAGACACCCTGCGCTATTCTTATCATTATCATCTTAAAATCATTTTAATAGCGCCCCTGACTGTGTGCTACAACTGGATGGGGGTAACGCATAGATGCACCAGAGATCTGGGGTACAAAGTGGTCTCCAATTGCCCAAGTCATGCGGGTTACTACGTCATACCTAAGGAGAGATCTTGCAGTTTACCTTTATAAACGCACTTTGCACCAATAAACGCGCCAATCTTATCTCTCGGTTCCCGGCAAATCAATTTCAGCTTCACTAATGTCAAGGACTGTGTGCGTTTCGATTGGCCTGACTTGAAGGGGAATGAGGTGAGCCTCTTCAATTGACTGGACTCGATCTGTTTCATCCCATTACAATAATAATGTGAACAAATCTGTGGCTTTATCACTTCTTCTTTTTTATTATTCCAGACATCGCAAAAATCATACCAATATACTGCACAAAACTGGTGAGAATCAAAGCTTCATAAATTACAGGCCAGTCTCTCAGCTGCCACAATTCTCCCAAAATTTGTAAAAGCTCTTCAATAACAGTTTAGATCAATTTGTAGAAGAAAAAAAATCCTCTCCAGTAGCCAGTACAGATTTTGAACAAACACTTCAACTTCTCTAGCCTTGACAGAACTCATCGAAAGCATTACAGACTCCATATACAATAAGAAAATTGCTTATTGCCTCCAAAAATGGTAAATAGTCAATGGTCTGAACTTGTACAGCACTTTCTACAAGCATTTGATGCTGTAGATTATGATATATTGATCAGGAAATTGGAATACTATGAGATAAATTGTGATTACCTTGGATTGGAAGAAGAGTTATTTAACAAAAGGCAGCTGTTTGTGATGCTGGGTTTGTATATAAATCACATGGTATGTGGAGTCCTCCATGGGTCAGTCATGGGGCCAAATTTGTTCATCCTATTCAGTATATTTAAAAAAAAAAATTAAAAAAAAGTTTGTTGAAACCAAGTCAGCAATAAATTTAAGCAAAACAAAATTAACGATACTGGGAAATATCAAATCAAGTAATCAAATAAAGACAGTCATAGAGAGTGTAAATATATAGAGTACAGTGCATGAAATCAAACCTCACATACAACATATCCACATGATGGAGTGGAAAGCATCATAACGCAAGCGGAGCTCGCACAGACTGCCCACATAAACATTAGCAGTTTAGCTGCTACTAACCAGTGTACCGTCGAAATACTAAGCTGTCAATCGGGACTAACCGATGGGTCTGCACACGCGCATGCTAAGTTACCAGACAAAATGTGACTTGTTTCTTAAACAAATTAAACTAAACAAGTGTATCCGTTAAAACTTCATGTTGAACGCTGATGTTAATCATTTCATAGACTTTTAATGTTTTGTACATTGTTAATAAACAACATATTATGTGCAAAAAATCTTGTGTGCGCTAAATATATTTCAACATCTAGAGACTGAATGAAATTAATTTATTATGAAATTTGGCATAATCTTTGGATATCCTGAAGTATCCTTGGCCCCCCGAGGGTCCCCCATTTCTAAAAGTCTGGCTCTGCCAGAGGTGCCACAGATAACATGCATTAGGCATATGCGTGCTGTTCTACTTATTACTTGAGTTTAAGGAGAAAAGCAAGGGAACCTGCTGTTTACAGTATGTGTATGCAAGGACTGTCTGCACTGCTTCTACAATAATTGAAAAATACACAACAATACTACACGTTCTTGATGGGCTTCTGTGTGCGCATTTTACAAATGACTTTTTGTAGCATTCTGAGCATATGAATTAATAAAGGAGTTTGAAGGAAGATACTTGCTAATCATAACGTAAAGCACGCACCATAACAGTGGAAGAATAAAAAGGCATTGATACATTTTATATCGGAAATCAAAATCAAGGAGGAATGAAACGCGGCTTTTACTTCCTGCCATGAAGCTGCACCCTTATTCGCTGTTGCGGTCATGATGCAGCACTCTGATTTGTCAGTGCAAAGTGTAGCACGTCCACCATGAAATCCATTTAAAATTAATTCATTTTTAATATCACTTGCCATCACAAACACTTTGAATTGACGTACATTTTCTAGATATGAATGGTGGATATTTTCTGCCTAAAGATTTTTGCCACTTTATGTCAGAGTGTCTTAATTTAATCTAGCCTCTAAATTCTTTCTCTTAATTTATCCAAATGAGCCTCAGTCGGAAGCATGTAGATATGTGAGGTTTAACTGCCAAGCTTTTTTTGAAAAGCACTTCAGCATGAGTTGGTTGACTTAATGACAAAAGTAAAGTTCCTTCATACACATTTGTTGCTGAAGGAATTGAGGCCCAACATCTCTCACACAGCTGTCATGAGAGTGAATGACAGGCTGCAAGGAGAAAGAAGGCAAGAGAACGGCATCAGTTATTTGGGCAATGGATGACTACTTGTTGTAACACTTAAACGTATAGAAGAAAATCATATGTTCCTTAAGACATGCCAACATTAAATAAAAAGCTGGAGTTTGGGCTGGAGAGTGAGAGACAAGCGGGCTTGAGAGTCTGTTCTATATCAGAGTTAGTTATCTTGATTTGTTGTCCCGTCAGGAGGCCTCTCAAGTCCTTTGTTCAGAAGTTCACAGTGATTTATGACACTAATATCAAGGAGGACATTCTTACTGGGCTGGGGCCCTCCTACTGCCACGCGCTACCTGGCCTGTCATAAAAAGACCAATCTGAGAGGCTGGCTGCATTTCACTGCGTGGCAGGTGGAGATGCTGGGAAATTGTCTTTGGATGTTCGCTCGCTTTGCTATGAAAAACTCTTTTTATTACCTGTATACACGCAAAACGGATAATGAATTATTTCCATTTATTGTGTGTACAATTTCAGCCCCATACGTGCTCAATAACTTGTGGTATCATGTGACCTGTAGCCAAAAAGATGTTCACGGAAATTGGAGGTCATGACGTCCTCTATAGCGTCTAACAATGGGGATCACTAATCACTAACCAGCCGTGTATAATTGGGCAGTGCGCGGGAATATTTTGATAAATCCACACGTTGGTTACAGGGTTGCCATCAATCAAAAGAAACACATCTGCGCACAGTCGCACTCCGCCACCCACTCCCACTGGCACATCTGGTCATTCTGTCATGCTCTTAAGGAGATGCTCTCACAATATGAGAGTGCAAGAGTTTTCACACATGCACACACAAAGCCCAGTGCCCATTTATATTTGAGTGAAACATATAACGTGTTTCAGAAAAAAATGTAATTAAAATAAAACACACGTAACAATTGCAGGATGTAATGGCCTTATCAATAAACAGTATCATCGAGTACACAAATGTATGTACTTGCAGTCTAAAACAGTGGTTCTTAACGTTTAAGTGTTTGATCGAACCACATGTGTTCAGTTAGTCAGTTTCAGGGGTTCAGCAGAGGCCAAGATATACATACACATTTTGTGTGGCTCCGTTCCATATTTATAGAATAACAATGCCTCAGCCTTTGGGCTTCACCAAATCATAGAAAGCTTTGTTCCAATGTATCTTTGCAAGCGAGGATGGTGGACATGAATAAACATAGAGAAAATGAAAGGCGTGAAAATCATATGATATGATATGTGAAGCTACACATTTTATAACTTGTCTAAATCAGGCAACAGCAAAAGTCACATTGGTTCATTTTACATTTTGTGCACACACACACATTATAATTATATATATATATATATATATATATATATATATATATAGAGAGAGAGAGAGAGAGAGAGAGAGAAATAATTCCCCCAAATTATTGGAGTGATCATTTGGTTGTCTTAGCCACTTAACAAAGCAAACCCTATTTAAAGGGACACAATAAAAGATGACCGAGCAAATTCTTCCAAAGAAAATACATCAATGCTGTTTGTTGTTTTTTGTTTGTGGCATTTTTACTACCTTTGAATGGTGGATTTAAAGATTAAGCGTATATTTCTAAGGACGATTAACGCCTTCATTTAGCAAAAAAATGTAAAATAAGTATTTAAAAGATTACCCAAAAAGGTGTACTTATGGCTATAATCCAAACGTGCATTGCATCAAGTGAAATATAAAATGCAATATGACAACATACGGATAATATCCAGTTAAATTGTAGTATGTCTTGTGAAAAGTTTTTGTTGTTGTGCAGAGTCTTTGGGGTGAGGCTGCATCCAAACTGGTTGATGGCATTTGCTAAACATTGATTAATTGACAAACCTGTTTAGAATTGCTAATGGCGGTGCAGCAAAAAGAAGGGAAAAAAAGGAAAAGAAAAGCATCTGCAACATACTCGATTTACAGCCCCTTTTAGTGCTCTCTCCAAAACGAGAAAGCCTGCAGAATAATTGCTGGATGCGTCACTTCATGCTTGTAATTTTAGAAACAACTCCCCATCCCCCGCGCCTGCTAACACACGTCCACAAATGGCAGGAGCCTTTCCGCTGCCCCCTCCCCTTCAAGAAAAACAGTCCTTATTTTGTGTGACTGCAGGCAGGCTTTGGGTCATTGTGTGCACTAATATATCAAAGAACAGCTGTGATGACTAACCTCTTCTTCCATCTGTCCCGCTCGCCAAATCTCCTGCACAGTCAACATGTTCTACATTGGGCTCCTGCATGATTCCATTTTTATAACATAAGCAGTTTATTGTGATGCAGACAAACTTGTTCGTCATGTTCCTCCATTACAACCGCTGCAAAACAAACACCTGATCACACAATGATCCAAGGGCGTAATTTCTCAAGTGTGGTCATTTACTAATTAGCTGCAGTGGTGAGAATACTGCTGCCTCAGGAATTCAGTGAAGTGTTGCCATCCAAATGAGCCTTCTTAATTGGGCCCTTAACAGGAGCAGGGGTCTCCTTAATGAGCTGATGAACCCTTAGAGAGCAGGAGCTGAGGGCTGCTGGACTCGCGGGGTCCCGGGTACCTAACCTTATTTCTGTGGGCGCACACGTACACAGACTAGGGGCTAATGAAAGCCCATTCACACCCAACACTAATGTGTTTACTCAAGGGCCTCACAGGCCCCGCCACCAAACCACTCATGCCACTCGGCCCCACAATGGCGATGGGCGCCGGCGCGTTCGACCCTCTGTGTGAGATCTGCTGCTTCTTTCTTCAATGCAAGCCACTTCATTCAGAAAAAACACACATAGCCAACATAAAAATAAGGGAGTGAGGGAGAAGGTAGAGGGCTCAGGCAGAAGAGAGGCATAAAAACTCGGTTTGTCTTAAAAAATGGCATCGCTACACCAGCAGGAGCCCTGAGCAACAAGAGTTAAGGGACTCACGGGTTGGTGGCCTGGGACTGATTTAAAAATTTGTTTGAAGTACAGATTACAGATTCTTTGCACCAAATCCCTCCAGGAGTATCCATGGCCCCTGGAATCTCTCTCAAGTTTCCTCTCAGGTCTGGCCAAAGCCTGCTCTCTACAGCTTCAAGTCCTGTGGCCGCAGAGCAGCAATACTGCGATCACACATAACAATAGCTACTGAGTCACCAGCAGTGCTTGAGCCAAACTTTAGGGTGACTAGACATCCCAGCTGATCTAGTCCCGAGTCCCGGTGGATTTCACCATTTAGTTTGTCCGACTTCTACGTAGGTCACATACTGGCGTCTCATTTTTCTATTTTTTAGTCCAGCCAGCAAGCCAATTGTTTGCCCATTTGTATGTCAATCACACAGTTGTCATAGCGATTCATACGATAAACCAATTAGCCCTCAAAATACGAAAATATGCATGTTTTTCAAATTAAAAAGATGCACTGTACTGCAAAAAACGATTGTTATATTGATTTGTGTTGAGGTCATTATCTGCCACTAGATGGCATAACTGCATTTGTAAGACGTTGATGCATTTTTCTTTTCATATTAAGAGCTATCTAATCTTTAACATGAAGTAACTTGTGAAATTCTGCACATTTTTAAAATTGTAAAACACAACTTGACCCCAGTCTCCACAAATGTATGCATTATTATTACATTTATTACTGCTAAATTCTGACGTGGACGTGTCTGCTGCGTTGTGACTGGAATTTCCCCAGAACAGGCTATCCAAGTAAGTGGCGGTCATTAATCGTTTGTTAAAAAAAAAAAAGCGTTAAGGGCGTTAAAGAAAATTTAAATTAATGCACTAATTTTGACACCCCTAGTAACAATACAAACGCCGGTCACCAGATTGACTAGCGATTAGTGATATAAATGAGTTCATTGTATACAGAAACGGGAAAGCTCAATATTCCCAAACATGGAATTCCATCGTTGAGGTGAGACTTCGCAAGTCCCTCCCAATCCGATTTGTGTAGGCAAAATCACACCTGCAGTCTTTCGCGCCAAGACAGTGAGCTGCAGTGTCACCAGTGAGTGCAGGGGTATGTTTGTGTGTCACTGGTGTGTGAGTAAATAGTGCGACTATCTAACACCGCTGTGCGCGTTCCGACACACACATGTGGCGGCCATTTCGCACTACAGAGCTGCTCAATTTGGTGATTAAAAAAACAAAGAGCAATTAAACAACGACACTGAATCAAGACAAAGAACTAGCGGGAAGTATAGTAGAAGTTTTCCTCTTCCTACACAGCCAGCTATTCCGCCGGCAGTTTGTGACATTTTTTGACTTGACGTCCACTTCAGCACGAGGGAGTGTGTTGGGTCAATACAGTCTAGAAGGCTGCAGGGAGCTAATGGAGCAACCAGTAAAACACGCCTTGATGGAAAGCAGCACAAGCACGCATCCACTTCCCCACGGCATGTTTTTAGCCTCATTTTGAGCCTTGCTAACCTCAAGAAATATTGAAGAACAAGTTTTTCCTGGAGAAGTTGCACACATGCTACAATCTCGCATATGAATTGCTTTTTGATGCCTAGAACGCTCAATCTGTTACATTTATTAATAGGGTAATACTTTGGAAATAAACCCTTATGTTTGGGTTTAGCCTCTTGCCATGTAGCTGTCATGCTGATAAAGCTCCTTTGAGGCCAGTTAAAGGAGAAGAGGAGCTGCGCAGGCTGAGGCAGCACCATGCTGGCTGCCAAACAATGCTGTTTTCGACTCAAATGAAGCCCAGTCGGGGGGCGGGTGGTGGACATGAGGAGGTTGGTTGGGGGCGAGGCCAAAAATGGACATGTCAGTTATTAAGTCAGCAATGACAAGAGAAAAGAGAGCATTGTGTGCTTGAAGCAAAAGTCCTAAGAAGCAAAAGGACACTGAAGTGCTTTGGATGGTCAAAAGCATCAACGGCCTTCCTTCGTATGTAATTAAACACTGAAATCATGCCAATATGTGTCTTTTCTGGTCTAGTCTGGTCACAAGCTACATAACAGAGCGTCCACGCTGGCTTGCTTTTGGAGTTGTATAGTTGGAGGGGGGTTTGGGCTCAAAGTCCAACTAAATCCTGACTCGGCTGGTTGGTTGTTGTGACACAGGCGAAAGAAAAGGTGCAAAGTACTCACTATAGGGGACAATGGGACTCAGCATTCTGTGGAGCTGGTCTTAGTGAAGAGGAATGCGGTTGTGTGAATGCCGGCCACAGTTAGCGTCTGTTGGCTTGTAGTCCATCACTGGCATGCGCTTGCACCGATGACGCGTCTGTCCTGCCAGGGAAACACAGAGTTGACAACGTTTGCACCCACATGACAATTAACACCAAAACTCAACACCCAATTTTGCATGTGATCAGGGCTGGCCTGGCCATCTGGCATAAAGGACAAATGCCCTGTGGGCCGATGCAGTGCGTTTTAAATATTATTTTCCTACATTTTACCCCAAGATTTAGAGGGACCAGTCTGTTCATCTAGTCTAAACATAAATAGCAAACTGAAACATCATCAATAAACATCAGTGGCAAAACTACATGTTAGGCAGGAGTTGGGCTGGGTCAAACCGGGCCGGTGGGCCTAAGTCAAAATGCCAGTGCTTTTTTTTTTTGCCAGTCCAGCTCTGCCTGTGACGAAGTTCCCAAAAGTCCTGTCGGTAGAGCAAAAACAAAGCACAAACAGATGCACACAAGGGGGCTCATTCTAGTCGTGCATTAAGCTGATTGTGAACCCTCAAAAGGCTTTCTCAAATCTGACTCACAAAAAGAAATTCGCACATACCGCTGCTCTGCACACTGGCCCAATAAAGGCTGCATTCTTTGCACACAAATTTGGCCTCTGCTGCAATGCAAAATGTGCCACAAAATGTCTCCTCTCATATTTTAAGGTCTAAATACGAACTAATTCCTCTGCTGAAGAAGTTGCTTGTGTGTTTCTTAGATGAGTAAATATTGAATTCTGTAAATAGACAATTTTAGTCATGCATCATTTATTTTACTCCAACTCTATTGTTTTACCACGGCTATGTGTAAATCTACAAAATAAATAGACTTTGCAACAATGAGCTATTGAGGGCCTTCCTATTTTGTTGTTATATTCAGAAGACCCTAAAAAAGATTCCAAAACTATATTCCATTATATTAATTATTCTCATAATAATAATGTTCTTCTAGATCAAATATTTAACTTGTGACATTGTTGACCATTCGTTGCATTCACACATGTTCACTCTACATATAGACACAACAAGCCATGCAACAAGGCAGTTGCCCGTGTACATTCATTATGTGTCATTAACATGAAAGTGAAATGACACAACCAGCGCAGCTTATTGACACAATGTTTAGCAGGCAGTTCACAATAACAAACTACAGCTTCCGCTCCAATGCAAACACAACAGCATTGCCTGTGCGCACAATAAGTTTGACTCATTTCTTTCCTTTCAGTAGCAGCTTCTTGTAAAGTCATGGAATCAGATTATTACACAGAGGGAGAGCTCAAGAAGATGTGCAGTTTTACCTCTTCATGCCTGCATGTCCTCCATCCCATCTGAAAGCAACGCTTGGTTAATCCCGATGGCAACTGCACCAGGCCGTTCTGTGTGTGTGTTTGCACTGCTTTGCTTTTTTCCCCCACATATGGGACAGAACTCTATAGACTCACTCCACACACCCCTTTCTCTCTCTTGCTCTCTTTCTCCCTCCCGCTCTCGCTTTCTTCTCTCCAGTGCTGGCCAGTGACAAGAGAGTAAGCACTCCCCTCCCCCATGGATTTCTCTGACAGGCAGAGAGTGAGAGAGAGCGAGAGAGGGAGAGACAGACAGAAGGACATGGGGAGGGCAGCAGGGTGAATGGATGGATTGATGTGGGAGATTGGTCAATCTGCTCTGCGGTGCGCTCTAGCTCTGGATAGAGCAAATAAGACAAGAGGAAGAGTGTCTAGTTTTGAGGCAAATGGTCAGGATGAGCTGGAATGAGTGGAAAGAAGAGTGTGGACTTAAAACAAGAAACAAATCTACATGTTGAATTGGCCAATTTCAATTTAGTGCCTTGTTACAGCTAGGGATGCAACGATATCCAAAGATAACGATATATTATCACGATACAAAGTTCATGATACAATAACTATCACAATATTCTGGGGAGGTTGACGATATTAAAAAAAAGGTCACAATACTGTAAAAAAAAATGAGCACAATATTGTGCTTTTGTACATAATGGCAATGTATATAAACCTCCTACAATCTCTAATAACAATTCATATTGTTCATATTGGATATTTTTTTTTATGGTCCGCACATTTGTCAACATTGCTCTCCCAGATTAAAGTAGTGTCATGTGGGACGTGAGCAATTGAGGGATGGCGGACCCAAATGCAGAACGTGACTAGACTGGTCGCCATGACTGGACAGGACGTGACTAGACTGGTCGCAAAGACTGGACGTGACTAGACTGGTCCCCATGACTGGAACGAGCGTGACATGGCAGGACCTGATCTACCTTGACTTGACTTGGCTGTAGAGTGGCTATAACTTGGCTGTGGCTGTGACGATGGCTAGTGATGGCAGTGTGACACTGAAGCTTCGATGCAAGCTTCAAACTCTGAACTACAATTCCATAGAACCACTGCTTCAAAGCTTGTTTTGGTGCGGAAAAAATCACGTGACATATGACGTCCGAAGCAGCGACTGATTCGTTGCCCGAATGAATCACATGCCTGGTTCGCGGTCCAATCACGTGATTCCCGATTCTGACAGGTGACAGGTTGAAGCAGTTTTGGATTTGAGCGTCAATCCTTTAAAACCGCTCTAAACAATGTACTATTCGTGGATTGTCGGTGTGTTGTTGGTGCTGTTGAATTGTCATTGCCTTGCGTTGTTACATTTGGTCATTCATGGAGCCAGCCAGAAAGAGAGGTCGTTCTGAAATGTGGGAACACTTCAATCTGATCACTCCTGATAAGGTAGGTGTGCTGGCTGTTTAAAGTTATGTATATAGATCAGAATCAGAAAAAAACTTTAATTATCCCCGGGGGACAATTATTTATTGACTTTTTTTTTTTCGAAGGGAATTTTTTTTTTTCGAGGCGCAAATTAAATAAAAAACATTTTGACTTTGACGGGAATGGAACCCGAGTTACCCGAGTGGCAGGTGATAATTTTACCACTGAACAACCAATGTTTGGTTGTAAAGCTTATGTAAATAGGCTTTACCTTTTTTACTTTCTTCAATTGATTTGACCTCAGTCAGGTGCATGTGTAGAAACAGTATATGTAATATGATTAGTGTACCCATTTGGCTATAGCATTATACAATCAAATTGCATTTTTATTTAAAAATGCTTTCTCTACAGGTCCAGTGCTTAGTGTGTGCTACTGAACTGAAGTATCATGGGAATACTTCCTCCATGATAAGGCACTTCACTGCCAAGCATGGAGCTGCTGTTAACCAGGGGGACACAAATCAAGGTATGCTATACAGTATGTATTATGCTATTATTAAGTAGACACACAATATGATATGACTGTATTCCATGACTCATAGGCCTGCTTCGTTTAAGTGCAATTTTACATAAATTCTTATTTTCTTCAATTAATTTTCTTTTTATTTCTTTGTGTCTTTATTTTTTTGTCTTAGTGGACCGGAAGCCAAAGCTGGATGAGGCTCTTGTGAATATGATAGTGAAAGACTCGCAGCCTTTTTCCATCGTGGATGACTGTGGCTTCAAGGAGTTTGTGGCCTTGCTTGATCCCACATACACTCTTCCATCCAGGCGGGCTCTGAAGAACATGGTGCTCCAGAAATATGAGGAGGAGAAGACCAAGGCCAAGGCGGTCATGCAGAGGGTAGAGGCTGTGAGCCTAACTGCTGATATGTGGACCTCCAATAATATGGATGCATATCTAGCAGTGACCTGCCATTATCTAGATGACTCTGTGAAGCTGGCCACAGTGCTTTTGGGAGTGGTGCCTTTCCCTGAAGCTCATACAGCTGTTAACATTACTGCTGCAATGAGGTCTCTCATGGAGGAATGGGGCATTGAAAGCAAAGTGAGCTCTATTGTGACGGATGCAGGGGCTAATATGGTAGCCTCTGTCAGAAGTTCCAATTTAAGACATGCACTTTGCTTTGCCCATTCACTAAATTTAGTGGTGAAGAAGTGGATTTAACTCCTGGCCTACAAGACCTTCCCACAAGGGCACGGAAAGTTGTCACTTTCTTTAGAACCAGCACAACAGCAAAAGAGAAGCTCACAGAAGTGCAGGAGCAGATGCAGCGTCCAGTGATGAAGCTTATCCAGGAGGTGGACACACGCTGGAACAGCACCTTCCTCATGTTACAGCACCTTTTTGAGGAGAGACAGTCAGTAGGGGCAGCTCTTGCAACGCTGAAAACAGAAGTAAGACCTCTGTCCTCTGAGGACTATGAAACAGTTGCTGCATGCCTCCAATTGCTTGCCCCCTTTTACCAGGCAACAGTAGAATTGTCCGAGGAGAAAAGAGTCTCAGGGTCAAAGGTCATCCCAATGACAAAAATGTTGAGGCTATACTTGAATCAAACATTTGGTACAATAAGCCACAACACTGCTGCAATACTGGGACAGAACTTACTGTCAGGGATGCAAAAGAGGTTTGACCCTACAGAAACCCAAACAGCACTGACGCTTTCAACACTGCTGGATCCACGATTCAAAACAATTGGATTCTACAATCAAGTACAGGCACAAGCATCGATAAAACGACTGACCGCACAATGCTCACAACTGATGACATACACACCACCTGACACACCTACAGAAGAACAGCCCTCTACATCAGCTCTACCAGCACCAGCAAATCCATCATCCACTTGTAATTGTTTTTAATTAGTTAATTGATTAAATGCAGGAAAAATAAATACAAGTAAAAAAGGATATGGATTGAAACCTTACAGTACTGATGGTTACTGTCATGTTTGTCTTTCAGATATTAACCTTTGGCACACACTGGACAGAGATGCTTCTGAAGCAAGGAAGGCAAAGAATGCCACAGCAGACGCTATAGTGGAGGTGCAGCGTTATATGACTGCGCCACCCCTGGACCGATCAGAGGATCCACTGGTTTACTGGCTGAACCACCAAAATGTGTACCCTCACCTGTTTCAGCTTGCAAAACAATTTTTATGCACGCCAGCAGCGTCGGTCCCGTGCGAGCGTGTTTTCTCTAAATGTGGAGAAGTTGTGAGCAAAAAAAGAAACCGGCTCAATCCAAAAACAGTGGAAAAAATTATGTACCTCAATAAAAATCTTTTGAGTGTCCCCCATCACCCCCTGTCAGTTACACAAGCACACCCAACCTATGCCATATTTTACCAGCACTTTCTCCTCAATAACAAAATACACACATTCATCAGTCTTTATTTGTCAATAGAACATGCTATTCGGTCTTAGTGTGAGTCTATCAAAGAATTTTCAAAGCAAAGATGCTTTAAAGCCACTGCATCCTTGCAGTTTACCAGTAGAGGTCGCTGTAACTGAAGCTTCGAGTAATGAACCTATTTTCAAAATAATTGGCTGAAGTGGTTCACTGCTTCACAAAAGCTTCATTTGCCCATCACTAACGATGGCTTGGCATGTGACAAAGACGGCTTGGCTGTGACGAAGACGGCTTGGCTGTGACGAAGACGGCTTGGCTGTGACGAAGACGGCTTGGCTGTGACGAAGACTTATCAACCCTTGTATGTGGTTTACAGGTTCTACGGTTTCCGATAGTCTGGAGGGGCCATGAAGGCAACATGAGACTTTTCAGTTTCGTCCTGTGGTTTTTCTTTTTTAAAACAAAAAAAGGTTGTGCTTTACCTTGACTAGTTTCGGCGACGACTGCCGCCTTCCTCGGAAGCTGTCAAACTGACAGTTGTGACGTGTCTTATTAGCTGATGTTCCTGGTCGTAGCCGGCGTGGCAGGGGCTGTCATGTAACGCTCCACGACTATGCCCTTCGTCGCTCGATGATCTCCAGAGAAGTGGATCCCATGTGTGGGAAAAGTTCCTTCGTCCCTGTTTAGTGTGTCCGGTCCCCGTTTCCCGAACTCTAAATGCTTCTTTTATCCATCTTTTGTATTTTTGTTCTTCTGTTCCAATGATGCTTGCTTTGTCCCAGTCCATGATGTGGTTTTCTCATTTGCAGTGATCTGATATGGCGGATTTTAGGTTTTCTTGTGTGGCCCTATCCTTTTCTGTTCTGGTGTAATGTGTTGCTGTTTGTTTTTCACATTTCTTTTGGTGTTCTTTTTTCCTTATGTTGAAAAATCTTCCTGTTTACCCAACATAGGTTTTATTGCAGGTTTTGCAGGGTATTTCATATATTATATTGCCTTTATTGTCTGGATGTATACTGTCCTTTGGATGCACTAATTCCTGCCTTAGTTTTGTGTGTGGCTTAATTATTGTACCTATATTGTGTTTTCTTATTGCTCGCTGTATTTGTTCTGTGACACCTCTAATACATGGTAATGTGATTGTTTTCTTGTATTCAGCAGTCGAGACTTCAACCATGTTTCTCTTACCTACACCTTCATACAACATGTAGACACTCTTATTATTATGATGATTATTATGTTCAATGTTATGTACAGCAATTTTTGCAGTTGTCATTTTTTAAAATGCTGTAAAAATAAAATTGTAAACTGCAAGAACATACAGTTGAAATAAAATATAAAGAAGCATTTATTCCCGTCAATTGCTGTCACTTGTCAGTATGTCTCCCACTGGTGTCTTTCATGCGGTGTCAAACTATCTATGCCAAAACAGTTTCTCACCACTACCTATGCAGTCCTGAATAAGTGAGGCAGATAGAAGAGAATACAGTTGTGGAAAGCCAAATAGATACAGTTCAGTAGAAAAGATCTGGGAGGTTTGCTAGTTGTCTCTTGACTGAAGGTTAATGGAGAGATATGTAAGGCAGACAAAAGAGCGGTAGCAGGCTTAAAATGACTTTTGAATTGGCAAGGGGTACAGGTCAACACACTCACATTTGACCTCAGGCCTTGTCAGCTCAACATTTCCATTCAGAAGGTTTGTTCACCCGATGATGAACTATGTTAGCGGGTCAGCTGCTTTCATCAACATAAACTGATGATTCAGGTTGGGATTTAATTCAATTAAATGGAAATATGCATGTAGCAAAGCATGATTTGCTCAGCACAAAATAAAGGTTATATACACACAGCAGAGAGGGAGACTGACTTCTTGAGATTACAAAAGGACAGGTCATAAACATATACTTAGCATATTGGAGAAAGGCAAATAAAAAAGGACCAGTGTTGGGAATAACAGTGTTAAAGTACAATGGTGTAAATTTTGTAGTAACGCTGTCAATGTAACGCGTCAACACACTACAATATCACCATCTGCATTGTGTCACATTGTGAGACCATTGCAAGTGAGAAAAGAGTGACCGTTATTTTGAAGGGACATTCAGTGATCCCTAGCACCATCTAGTGGTCAAAGAATAGCATTACGCAGGAGCGCGAAAACGACAGTGGCTCAGAGGGACCACATTACACAAGCCTACCACCGATTCTTATTTTGCCTGAGCAAACGAGCATCTCGGCGAGCGACGGCGACTTGGCAGCCATTGTGAAGCCCGACGAGCAATGCGGAAAAAGACCGAGCGAGACGAAAAAGCCGGAGCAGCTAACAAGAGCGGCTAGCAGGAGGAGCAAGTAAATAAAAAAGCTTACGAGAGCAAAGCAGAAAGTGACCAGCGATGGGCCCGAATCACGGGAGATAGTGACGACCACCTGCAGGCCCCAGCTATGGAAGGTAAGCTAGTAAAGTGAGACTACAGCCATGAAATATAATTAGTGATTACTAGACCTATGAATATATATTTAAAAAATGCTTATACGATACAACATATTTTTTTGCATATTGACATAGATAGTCTCTTTTTTTTTAAGGAAATCAATAAATTATTAGTTCACCACTAGATGGCGCTAAGGCTCACTGAATGTTTCTTTAAAGAACTAAGCTAATTCTCAAAATCATTACTTTCAGATCATGACAAGTCAGTAACATGGCTGGGAGGTCATTGTTTGTTGTACGATCCACAGTCATGGTTTCATTAAGGGAAATGCATCAAGTAAAACACGTGTACACAATTTTATTCAACACATTCATGGTGCGAGCAGGAACAAACAAAGTAAAAAGCAGTGATGGTTAAGTATTGAGAGATTTTTCAGTCATTTTGCTTTTTATGCAAATTGATGTTGGTGACAATCGCTCTGATTGGCTGTTAGCCAGGAAATGCTAATCAGTTGTTATTTGCTGACTCAAAATTTTTCTTTTATGGAACCATGACTTCCTAGTTAGAGCAGATGAACCAACAGATGTGGTTCGCTGGTTAAAATCGTAGTGGCACAGACAACAGAAAAATATCATGCTTAATTTGTTGACTAACTAAAGCAGTAACTCTGTTGCTAACTGAATTACGTTTTTACAACAAGCAATTTGTAACTATAACTAATTACTTTTTTTTAGGGTAACGTGCCCAACAATGAAAAGGACACCTGCATATGCTATCACATGAAAAAGCATTAGACTCTTTATGGGATGTGAATTCGAATAAAGTCCTCTCAACTGTGGGACAAATGTGAAACCCAGTAGTCCCTTTTTCAACTCCTTTTTGGTTGTGTACTGCACAAAGGTCTATAACTGTCCACATTCCGTGGCCCTGTGATTCAATGTCAACAGCAGACACAGAAAGATGATGTAATTTGTCTTATAAAGCATTCCATTGCCTCACAGTTTGAATACTTCCTGCTTTGTGTGCTGAAAATCTGCTGAATTAAAAACTAGAGTCCGCAACCCATGCGAGGGATAAGCGGTTAAGAAAATGGTTGGATGGATGAAAACTAGAGTTTCAGACAATGTAGTGCAGCTGCTTGACTGTAGTTGTCACTTGAAAGTGTCTTTGGATCTTTGTTCAGCCTAGCTGATCATATCATCTGTGAAGTCAGTGTGGGGTGGCTATTTTATGTAGATTAAACTGTTACCATAATGGTATCAACAACATGACCACTTCTATAATTAAAAATTCAATTTAACATTATGCAATGTCAAAATATTAGCAAGAGTGTTGTGACTGTGTTTTGGGTTGGGTCATTGTGTTATTATCTCTAGTGATGATGGCGTCGTCAGTTACTATGCAGTTGCTATGCAGTTGCTATGCAGTTGCTATGCAGTTGCTACAGTCTCGTATTTGTCACTCTTATTTTGTCATATAGGCCTTTCTTCGGTCATATGGACTTGAGCATGGCCTAAGCTGGAGTTACTGCACAAGATTTTTGTCACTTTGTTGAGCTTTCTCTGCATCCAGCCCACTCAAAGTTTCTCCGTCAAGTGTTTTTTTCTTCTCTTGTTAACATTGTATTTTTTGTCTATAAGGACTCTCTCTTTTTCCACTTTCATCTTGTTGTCTGCTTATGGATCCAAATTCGGCACCTCACGTCAAAAAACCCAAAACAGCTTGCAATGGATGCAATGGATGCAATGGATGCAACACAGCTCTATGCCACGATCAAAAGTAAATATTGCTAGCTTCAGAAAAAATACAACTCTTGTCTTGGGTGTCATTGAATTGTTGAAGTAAACATTGTTCTTACTAGGTAGCACATTTCAATGACTGAAAAGCAACATAATGCAGTCGATCACAATCCTAAAATGTACCATTTGTTGCTGTTGTTCTTGAGTAGTTTTCACAGTTTACATCTGTGCCAGGAAAGTTTATTGGGACATTGACCAGACCAGACGTTAACACCCCCCACCGAGGACTAATTGTTTCCAGGACTATGTTTTATTAAAACTAATTAAACATCGCAAATACAAATGACCTTTTTTAAAAGAAAGTCAAGAATTATTCTCCACACTTGTGCCAGGCTTCTGGAGTGTTAAAGGCATCAAGGAGATAGTGAGCCTATGATTGTTATGCCATTTGTGGGTGGGTTTATATCACATAGTGGAGCCAATTTTTTTCTATCATTATGGGGACCACGTGTCCTTATGGGGACATTTCGGTGGTCCCCATTAAGTCCAGACCTCTTTTTGAGGGTCAATACTTGGTTTTAGAGTTTAGTTTTGAGTTGGGTTTTGGTTGGGGTTAGGGTAAGGGTTAGGATTAGGCAATCAGTTGTGATGGTTAAGGTTAGGGTAAGGGGCTAGCTTTTCTTTCTTTTCTTTGGTCCACCTTTGGGTTTCCTGGCGGCCCCACGACTCTGGCTGGATTTTGAAGTGTTCGGTTTAGGTGAACGGTATGGGAATTCTTATTTATTTTTATTTTTTTTCGCACGCACGCACGCACGCACACACACGCACGCACACACGCACACACGCACAAACACACATACAAAAAAAAAAAAAAAAAGGGAGAACAATGATGATGACATTTCAAATGATCAATACTGAGATCTCCCCAAGAAAAAAAAAAAAAAAAAAAGGGTAAGGGGCTAGGAAATGCATTATGTCAATGAGATGTTCTCACAAGAAATGTAGACCCGACGTGTGTGTGTTGCTGGTGGTGATAATCAGTTCCAGGCGCACAAAGGTTGACCAGAATAATTTCATTAGAGCTGAGGAGCGAGAGCATGATCTTTGGTCCAGATTAGGGCCAGAGAGAAACTCTACTCCTGGCCCCAGTTGCCCTGAAGAGGCAGTTGAGGAAGGGGGTGGCGGGGGCTGCAGAATTACTAGGTGGGGAGGTTCAGCTGTTTATTATTCCAATTCTATCTCTAACAGCTGAAAATTGGAGAATTAGGCAGCAGCCCTGAGCAGTCCGGGGGATCAATGTGGCGGGGTTAAACCCCTGTGGCATGGCTCCTCACACAGACAGCGCTTGCACATACACTCAGCGCAGAGGTCATCCACAGAACTTAACAGACACATTAGATTTACCGCTCTGAAGAGATAAGACACTTGCACATTTCACAGGTCGCTGAATAGCGTCAGACTCGGGTGATGGCTTGCCTGAAATGAAGCTAAACCTCCTCAGCAGAGATCAACTTGCATGTAAAGACACTGTTTTACAGTGAGTGGGCGTCAGTGTCAGGCCCTCCACGCTCACGTCCGTGCATGTTGTTAATGTGCAGAGAGACACGTGACACTCAGCACTCATGAACATGAACTTTTCATGACATGCCAGCATGTGAGTGGAGGGAATAAAAACTGCACTTTGCCTCCGTGGGGGTCACAGCGCTGACAGGAGAATTCAAAACTCAAATCTGTTTTATATCACAATCATCATGCGTTTGGCTTTTTGAGGTGAGGCACTGAGGGATGACAATATCTAAAACAAAACACTTCCTGGGTACGTATGTAATACTCCAATTCCTAATTCACAGCAAATTCAAGATAATGCATCTTACAAATAAGTCACAGCGATCGTCTTCAGTGTAGGCACAAATGACATCTGTCACCAGTTTCTAAGGGTGCTCTCACAGTAGGGCCATTTCTTCCGTACCGTACTGAAACCTTATTGCCCCCCCTCCCCTGTCCCCCTCCGGCCCACACTCACATTACTCGAACCAAACCGTGCACAGGCCCAGTTGCCTCTGAAATAAACGTCAACACGTTGATTCACGCAAGAAGAAAACGTCATCATGGGGGACTGGACTTCATCATCAGACCAACGTGAGCCCTTTGCTGCTGCCATCTCTTTGCTAGGGACGCTCTTGTTGTTGTATGGTCAACAGTTCTGGTCGCTCGCTATACACGTCGCACGTACGTACGTAACGTCATGGTTACGTTTTGCGCGGCGACTACTCGATTTGATTCAATTGCGCTCACACTACCTGACTTTCGCAGCAAGCATGCTTGGGCACGGTACAATGGCCTTAGTGTGAGTGTGCCCTGAGTCTACTGTGGATTCATGGCAACTTTATGTTCATCTTTGCAGACTACCTAATTTAAAACAAAGATTTAACACTTATCACCATCAGGAAGTTAATTTAAATCCATTGAATATTCCAACTTCGGCCACAAATCTGCAAGGACAACAGTCAAGTAAGATAAAATGAAATCATTGGTATAGACTGTAGATGTATAGTGCCACTGATTCATTTGATATTTACTTGAAAAAACCTAGTAAAGTTTTTTCACATCCGAAATTCTTGTTAAACTCCTTGTAAAATGTACTTAGAATTTCTGAGTGCATCAACCTTTACTAGTCTTTTTCAAGTAAATATCACTGAGATGAAAGGTGATTTAAAAAAAAACACACAAATAATACAATACAGAGCCTATCTTACTGAGGCATGTTGTTGGTTGATAGTTAAATTGTTGGACGGTAATTTGCAAATTAGCTTACTTGAAAAGACTATTTCCCCAAAAAATGCTTTGCATGTATTCACTGTGAATAGGTCAGTCGACAAAAACATCCATGCATTCAGAATTTGAAGCGTGTAACTAAATTTCCTGAAGATAAACATATATGTGCAGTTAAATTACTGGATGATTAATCTGTACACACTACTTTATATACTCAGTTTGGGACATATTCTCCCATTCGTGCGTTAAGTCTTTTATGTGCCAGGCCTTGCACACTTTTCATCTAAGCAGAGTCTTACAACTTCTAAATGACAAAATGACAAAATGAAAGTAAATTAATCAGATTCCTGTGCTTATGACATTTGGAGGTTTAGCACAAAAAAGCACTTCGCACTATGGACCATTTACATGTAGACATATTTTGACAAACAAAAACAGACGACAACTCATCATTACAATGATTGAATTAGTAGTGTGAGTCATGTTGGTGTTCAATGAGTTGGTCCATCTAAAAACAAACTCCAAATGCTTGCGTTTTAATGCCAACTGGGAATATGTTTGAAGCAGTCACTCCTCACAGCTTTTTTTACCAGAGTAAACAAATGGGACTGGAATAAGGCATGAGGGGCATAATTGTCAGACTCCAGTTCAGTTCAGGGGTAGGGAACCCTGGTCCTCAAGAGCCACTGTCCTGCCTGTTTTCAATATCTCGCTCCTCCAACACAGCTGATTCAGATGATCAGCTCAACAGCACAGTCTTTGGAAGCCTGACAACAATCCTGTTCATCAAATCAGGTGTGATGGTAGAGGGAGACATCGAAAACTGGCTGGACAGTGGCTCTCGAGGGCCAGAGTTCCCTACTCCTGCTCAAGTTGAATGGAGAAAAGAGGGCACAACTGCATGCCTCTTCCCTCTTATGCGCATGGGAGTATGTGGATGGCCCTAGGTAAATAAAATGTCTCTCACACTTTTTAAAAAGAACAATGATATTAATCAAATGACAAAAATCTTCCCCATCTCCAACCACTGAGTCAAAATGTATTCATTTTTTGCTAAAATATTATGTCGCATGACTCACGGGGAGGAAAAGTAGTAGGAAGCTTTATGATTTAATGTGGTGGATGGGGAGTGTAATGGAAGTGCCTGCTGCATTCAAGACACACAATGTAAAAAATGTCTCCTTCAATGTCTTCTTATTTGTTAAGAGGCCAAAATTTTGATGCATATTTTCCTTGGTTTGAAATTGGGGAAACACTATGCCTAAATCAGAATGAAAGGATTTCGTTTCCCCTGGTGCAACGGTCACAGACCGTAATCGTTGTTGCTGGTCTATTTTATCTTCCATCAACAGAGGTTGTTGGAGAGCTAATGGCTATTTGCCACTCATTATTAAAGTAGTCCTTATTATTACTTTTTTTGCAGGGTCCAACTTGTACTCAGCGTTGAGAAAAATAGGAGCATCAGAGCGAGACACGGCTCACCGGAATGTCTTTTTTTTTTTTTAAGTGTCCAGCCCGTTAAAGAAGACCTGGACAAAGAAGGAGCCCGCTGAAAGCTGCCTGTTGTCCAGCTAATCCTCACCGTGGCCCTGTCGCCATTGACAACGCCAGCAAACAAGAGGCTCTTTCAGGAGCTGTTTTCCTCAGTGACACAATAACAGAATTACAATGAAAGAAGAAACTTAGGGCCCTATTTACTAACTGAAGGTTTGCAAAAACGGGTGAAAACGCAATTGCTCATGCAAACAAACTGGGCGCACCCAGGTTTGCATCCGCCAAAAGGGCATTATTGCTGCACAATTTATTTTGGGTGTTCTGGGAGGAGTATATACAAACGCAGGAATTCATCACACAAAATGTAATTTCTCAAACCTTAGACAAATTGTGATGGTGAATTTGGCATCTGTATAGGCTAAATACCGCGTCTGAAAGGCAGGTGCAAACGGAAATGAGAGGCAGCGAGAAGGAGCTGTGTCATTGTAGATGTAGGTGTGACGGAGGAGTTCAAAGTGGAAGTGGGACTACATCAGGGATCAGCTCTGAGCCCCTTCTTGTTTGCTATGGTAACGGGCAGGATGACAGACGAGGTTAGACAAGAATCTCCATGGACTATGATGTTTGATAATGACATTGTGATCTGTAGTGAGAGAAGGGAACAGGTGGAGGAGAAGCTAGAGGCGTGGAGGTTTGCCCTGGAAAGAAGGGGAATGAAGGTTAGCCGTAACAAGACAGAGTATCTGTGTGTGAATGGGAGGGACACAAGCGGAAGAGTGAGGTTACAGGGAGAAGAGACCAAGAAGGTGGAGGAGTTTAATTATTTAGGGTCGACAGCCCAGAGCAATGGAGAGTGTGGAAAATAAGTGAAGAACCGTGTGCAGGCAGGCTGGAACGGGTGGAGAAAAGTATCAGGTGGGATGTGTGATAGAAGATTTTCTGCTAAAATGAAAGAAAAGGTTTCTAAAACTGTGGTGAGACCAGCGATATTGTTTGGTCTGGTGACAGTGCTACTGAGGAAAAGAAAGGAGGCAGAGCTGGAGGTGGCACAGATG
Source organism: Vanacampus margaritifer (assembly GCF_051991255.1). Lineage (NCBI taxonomy): Eukaryota > Metazoa > Chordata > Actinopteri > Syngnathiformes > Syngnathidae > Vanacampus > Vanacampus margaritifer. The sequence continues at coordinate 37,693,648 of NC_135432.1, read as the reverse complement.
AAGATGCTGAGGTTCTCATTGGATTCATATAATCAGGAATGAGTACATCTGAGGGACAGCACGTTAGAGACTTTGGAGATAAAGTCAGCGAGACCAGACTGAGATGGTTTGGACATGTCCAGAGGAGAGATAGTGAGTATAGTGGCTGAGTTTCCAAATGCCAGGCAGGAGTTCTAGAGGAAGACCAACGAGGAGGTTTATGGATGTAGTTAAAGAGGACATGAAGGTAGTTGGTGTGAGAGCAGAGGATGCAGAGGACAGGGTAAAATGGAGGCAACTGATTCACTGTGGCAACTCCTGAAAGGATAAGCCAAAAGGAAAAGAAGAAGTCAGAACTGGATATTGTAGCACTTTAAAAAACAACAACTCACATTGAGGATAAACACATATTTCTTAACAGCTAGTAACAAATAGTCCAGCTATAACTCCTACCAGCATTATTCATCACAGAGAACAAACAGCTGCTCACACAGTTATGCACTAGCAAAGATACACAGTGTTTGAGCTACATGGCGACGAAGCAACGCAATGAATACAGGTTGCAAATCTTTGAGTACACACTTGACGTCACATCCACAGACAGAGGACAGAAAATTTGAACCCGAATCCAGTCTGTAAACTATTGGCCAGAGGCTTGCAGGAGTACCCATGATGACCTATGATAATGCTATTGTAAAGATATTTTTGGGCAAATTGTTACACGGAGCAGCTTTAAGGGCTGACTTAGAGCCAGTCACAAGGAGTCATGCCATATTGCCTGACAGAAATTCTTTCACCTCTGCATTTCCTCATGTCTTAAGTTCACTCCATTTACCATTTAACCATTTGAATCTTTTCTAGAACAGTTTTTTTTTTTGGCGCTCTGTTCCAAATTTTAAAGAGTGTTGCTCAGGAAGGGCAGCTAAATCAAATTCACAGTTTTTTTCCTCTTTGGTCCTGAGGACACGTTCGTCCACAATTTCCAAAAACAATTTAAAATGTGGACTTGTCAAACCAGAGAACACTTTGGCTTTGCTGCTTACATGCAGTGATTTCTCCAGATCCTCTGAACCTTTTGATGATATTATGGACCGTAGATTATGAAATACCTACTGTAAATTATTTGGAAATGTACGTTAAGGAACATTGTTCTTAAACGGTTTCACTATTTTCTCACGCACTTGTTCACAAAGAGGTGAACCTGGCGCCATCTTGGGAATGACTGAGCAATTCAGGAAAGCTATTTTTATACCGAGTCATGGCACCCGCCATTTGCCAATTATCCCGTTTCCCTCTGGGATGTTGCAAACATTTGTGTTTGATGAGCATTCCTCAACTTTCTCAATGTTTTTTGCCACCTGTCTCAGCTTGTTTGGAACATGTAGCAGCCATAAAATTCAGCAATAAAGTTGATTATTTTTAAATATGTTGTCTTTGTTGTATATTCAATTAAATATAGGTTGAACATGATTTGGTTTGTACGTCCTGCTGCCGCCTCTCATTTTCTCATATACTGTATGTTCCATGGTGAAAAACATCACAGCGGCAGCGCTACCAAAAATCCAAACCCTTTTTTTGATTTGGTGGTCTTTTACACCAAGGTGTGAATAGTGCACACAATCGGTAAGAGTGAGTGAGCATGGAATTTAGCACCCTCATTTTGGGATCTTAGTGGAAGACTGCAACCGTTGTAGATCACATGCAAGATGGCCAGCACTATTAAAATGAGCATTTAGCAATTTAGCGTCAACTGTTTGAGATCCTAGTTAATCAGGGCCTCAGGGAGCCTACAAAAATGAAAAAAAAAAAACTTTGTCCATGATCATACAAGCTCTTTCTTCACGAGCCAACATTTTCTTTATTTCCCCAAGACCAAGTTTTCCTCTGAGCAGAAAAGCAGAACTGTGGAACCGCCAGCACAAAAGATCATGTCGTCACTGATGAATGCAATAAACACAAGCTCGGCATATCCACTTGTACCAGAGGGAAGGGTGAAATAGGCTCCGCCGGGTGATCTGCAATAAAATGGTTTCTCTGAGATCAGCCTCTTCTCCATTTTTTTCCACCGGGCTGTTTCCTTCCCTTTGAGCGCATTTGCTGACCAACAGAAAAGGAAGATGAATGCCTCCATTTCAGATGCCGAGCCCCCCCCCCCCCCCCCTTCTCTCATCTTCTTCAAGCCTGAATTCACATTAAACTTGTAATAGCATACGACCCTGCGAGGCACCATTCTCATTCAGGTGGGCCATGTTATATGAATGAGATTTGGTAAAATGCCAATATTTATGCACATACATTCTCATTCCCATCACGGCGCATCCCTCGGATGTAAGGGAAGAGAGCAGCTGTCATTTAAAATATCAAATTATACAGAGGAATACACAAACAAGTAGGGATGTGGCAAAATATTGATATTGCCCTATACGTATACGGTACAGTGTATGCCAAGATCACTTGATACTCGATACTCTTACCAACTCTGTGTCATTGTATTACTTTTTAATGTGACTAAACCACCAACTAAAGCAGATTTCATTACACCACCTGTTTAACATGCACACCTTTTGGAGAATTAACCTCAAGACTCTTTTCACAATTGTAAAAACATTTTTGATTTTTAAGAGTAATGTTGTATTAATTTGATATTTGGGTGTTTCGGGGTCATAGTTTGTTGTATACTTTAGGTTTAAGTTACCGTGTTACTAGGAAATGATTATAAAATAAATAAATGGAGAGCAGTGCATCAGTTATTCGAGTTAAAAAAAAATTGCTACAGGACTCTGTCCGTATCCTCCATGCATATCAAGGGTGTGTACTCATCACTTTTTTCCCAGATTCTTCGATTACAAACATTTGGAGAGTAGGATTTACGTTTTGGATTATTGGAAATAACCAGGGTTGGGAGGGTTACTTTTAAAATGTAATCCATTACAGTTACAAGTTACCTGCTAAAAAATGTAGTTAGTAACATCATCCAAGTACCATAATATTAAAGTAATGTAACTGGATTACTCCAATATTGAGTATGCTCATGAAGACAAAATAAAAATAAATATCACCACAATATATATTCTATACAATGTGCCCCTGCTATTTGCGGGTTATAGGGACCCGGGCAGCCTACAAATAGCAAAAATCCTTGTGTAATTAAAAAGCATGTAGGCTATTGATTGATTGATTGATTGAAGGTCATATGCTGTTTTCGAACTGTCACTGAAAGCAACCACACACCTCACAGTTTGATAGATAGATAGATAGATAGATAGATAGATAGATAGATAGATAGATAGATAGATAGATAGATAGATAGATAGCTAGATAGATAGATAGATAGATAGATAGATAGATAGATAGATAGATAGATAGATGGCTGGCTGGCTCGATGGATAGATAGATAGATCCAATGAAGATGATGAATATTTTAATAGTGAATTGGTGGGAGGAAGATATGTTTGGAAGGTGTAACTCACATTATGGTCGTAGGCTAGCGAGCAAGAAGCTACAACGCGTAGCATGCCGCTGGACTCTTAGCTCAAACTTTCGCTCCGAGTAAGTTCCAGTAAATACCGTTCGCAATTTCCTCCACCCGTCCGTGAAGCTTTTTCAAACTGCCCGCAAGTGGAGGACACGACAGGTCAGTTTGTTCGTTCCCACCTCCCTGACATGTAGCAACGGTCCCACTCGCGCAGGCGTGCACGCGCTCTCTCTCGCTCTGTCCCTCTCTCTCTTTCTCTCTCGCTCTGTCTCTCTCTTTCTCTCTTTCTTTCTCTCTCTCTCTCTGTCTCTCTCTTTCTCTCTCTCTCTTGCCCTCTTTCGCACTCTCTCATCGTAGAAATTGTAATCCCTCGAAGTAATCCCCATTTTTTAATAAATGTACCTGTAATCTGATTATATGTTTTTTCCTGTAACTGTAATGGAATAGTTTAAAAAAATTGTAATCTGATTACGTAACGGCGGTACATGTATTCCGTTACTCCCCAAGCCTGGAAATAACACAATTATTCAATAATTGTATATCTTATATGTCTCTTCATATTTTTCCTTCTTTATTTCTATCAACATCAGGACATCTTATAAATTTGCGCTAGTGGTGCAACGGCTCATCATTGATCTGTAGTCTGTTTGGATCATGCCCCACGGTTCGGATCGCGGATTGGTTGGTGGGGAAAAAAACAAGAACAAAGTGCACATTCACAGTCGATACCATTCTGACATGTCAAGGAAGTTGAAACACACTCAACGTAATACACTAAGCCAGACTTAAGAATGAAGTTTATTAAATACAGTAATACATTGACGGCAAGGCAAATAGCCTTAGTACACATTTACTTTGAAGTTGACCCACATCGTGGCGTGATGGTTAGATTGACTTACCTTTTAGATGTTTAGGATTTCTTTATCGTAGTTGATTGATATTGTAGTTGCAACAAACATCTATACAACGCTATCCCGAACTCATGTTCAAAAATTTTTTGTCACATTTTATTATGTTTGTTGTAGAAAAGAAATATAATAAAATCTACTGTGACAAAATCCAACACCACAAATAGTGGAGAAGGTATTGAAATATTTTGTGCTACATGTAGGTGCTGTATCACTTAAGTTTGGTTTCTTAGCCTGCTTACTTGGCAATGGTGCCTACAAGCCAAATGAAACCTAAAGGTTTGAGAGACTGCTCATATTCGTCATTTAGGTAAGAGAGGTTTTGCTTTGACAAATAAGTTGAACTTTTACCTGTTAAAGATTGTGCACGGCACAACAAAAAGTTAATGTTCCATGGCCTTTTTTCTGTGAAGATTCCAGAAATATTTGGTAATATGTGACTTTTTAGAAAACAATAAACTTTTACGTTTTGGCACCCATGCAATCGTTGCACTTTTTTCTGTTACAAACTGACCCCGGCCCCCCGTTAGAGAAGGGGAATGTTATGTGGCCCTCACAGGAAAAAGTTTGGGGACCCCTGCTGTAGAGTGCAATAATAATTGGGTGTTTGGGACAGAATCTTAAGCTTTTGTGAAGTCAGGCGCGTGCATGGTCTCTCTCTCGCTTTGCGGAAGTGTTTGGGAGTGTGTGGTCATGACTGTGGAAAGACACAAGTGTGTGCGACAGCGGATATAAAAGTTTGTCAAAATAATAATAAACCAATACTGCGGTGCGACCCTCCGTCTCCCGGTGGCTCCTTTTGTTTGACCATTGGGCCGAAAGTTTGGCGACATGCAACGGCAGTTGTCCACGGAGGTGACTGACCGAGGGAAAAATCTCCCCTGCGTCCCCCGACCACGGTCAGAATACCGAGGGTCGCAAATCTGCAAATACTCTGCAAATGTATCTTGCGACCTGGACCTTTAAAGTTACGTTCCTAAATCCTTAACGGCTATATTAGGCATTTTGAATTGATTTTTTTTTTTATTTAATGGGAAAAAGCATTTTATAAAATAAATGAAGAAAATATACTATTTATCTTTTTTTTTCTTTTTTGCTGATCCGAAAAATTATCTGATCCGTGACTCAAATCCGTGATCCAATCCGAACCGTGACTTTTATGATTCCGTCACACCACTAGTTTGCGCCATTGCCAGCCTTACAAATAATTGTGTGTACACAAATAGTGAGGTAAACATTGCCCTGTAATGAGGTCTCTGCTGCAGGAAAGTCCAGCCAGCTGACCACCCACCTACACAGACACTCACAGGGAAGGTGCTATGAAAAAAAACAACTAAGCTGCAGCCTCTTGATACTGGTCTGGAAAGAAACGTGAGGCATCTCTGAAGGACACTTTCTTTCCTCTCCCGTACTGTAATTCAATCTCTCTGACAGGATACTCGTGTCCAAGTGTCTGGCAGCCATGTAATCTTTGTGTAATTGTGTTCTCAATCAGTCATCCATCAATAATGCATCTGGTTGAGAATCTGGCCCTGAGAATCACATTGCTATAAGGAAGGTGGTTCTGCTCCAATAGAGCAGAACCCTCATTGGAGATGAAACGCTCACCAGTGTTGGGAATAACGGCATTTAGGAGAACGGCGTTCGGTAACTCCGTTCTTTTTTCATACACGGACGAATCTAACTAATTAGTCTCCCCATATTTGAAACACTGTTATCGTTATTGTATGTGAAATGTGTTGCGTTACAATTTATGTATTAGTTTCAAGGCTCGAAGTAAACTTACAGTAGGTTCCGGTAAGCCAGAGGTGGGCAATCTCGGTCCTCGAGGGCCGGAGTCCTGCAGGTTTTAGAGGTTTCTCACTTCCAACACAAGCTGATTCCAATCAGCAGGATCGTTATCAGGTTTATGCAGAGCTTGCTGATGAGCTGATCATATATCAGCTGTGTTGAAGAAGGGCAACATGCAAAACCTGCAGGACTCCGGCCCTCGATGCCCACCTCTGCGGTAAGCCCATTCATGCAAATGTTATCGCATCTCGTCACAATAAAGGTGTCTTGACAGCTGGAATGCGTAGTGACTTTTATTTTGGAGGTACCGCGGTAAGCGGGTCATAATGTGTCTTCCTTCACAATGAACATGATGTTAGCATTTTAGCAAGTCCACATCCCTCGCCTGGAACAATTTTGACAATACTGCTGAAAAATGGCCGCCATGAGGAGCGATTTGTGGACAATTCTGTTCCACCAAGAACCATCACAGGACATCGCAACTCCAGAAACACCATGACAGCGATAAAGATAAGTCCTATAGCGACACACGCCTAGTGTAATTAATAGCGCCAATAATTGTATTTCTCGTAACCGTCTGTGCTACGACATATCTGCCACAAATCACCATTTATTTATTAATTAATTTATTATTGCTGTAGTAAATGGCAGTGGTAGAACATACAGTATATGATATCTGTCATTATGGAGTGAGGCATTTGTGTGACATAAATATTCACCAAAATATATGAAAACACCATGTATAGCCTGGACATAATTTGAATTCCTTTAATAATAATAATAATAATAATAATAATAATAGTAATAATAATAACAATAATAATAATAATAATTCAAAAATTATTTTATCTAAAACATTTTGTTTAAGTAGTTAAAATAGTTACTTTGTCTGGTAACAAGTTAGTTTTATTATGAAGTAATTAAATTACTAACTCAGTTACTTTTGTTAGCAAGTAATGAGTAACTATAACTAGTTACTTTTTTAAAGTAACGTTCCAAACACTGACGCTCACAAACCTTTCTACCCAATATTTCCAGCCCCAAATAGCAGCAGATATAGGCATATCTTAGCTGCAGTATAAAATACAGCAGTTTGCTGGAGACAACCGTGTGATTCTCTAATTAAATGGTGCCTATTCACTGCTCTCAGCAGTGAATAGGCACATAATGAAAAAGTTTCAAGGAAAATGTCAAGAGACATTAACGAGTTATCGAAGCGCCCTCATAAAGCATTGCTGTTGTGTAAAGAAGCCAATGTAAATAGGGACGCCCACACGCAGCTCACTTTTCCATTGCCAGTGCATGCCAACACATCCATTTCGTGACTAGACCACAGCCCTCCAAGGTTAAACTGTACAGCTGTCTGAATGATTTTCAATTATACTGCCAGGAAGCCCCCCGACAGCCTGCCGGCTCCTCCCTCCTGCAGAGAGTCATTTACAATACTGAACACCTCCCACAGATCACCACCTTCCCTCCCTGTCGTGCACTGTTATTTCTGTTTTTACTCGTTATGGACCAACTGCCCGGGAAAATCTCTGTCCAGATATATCACACCGACCACACTAAACATTTGATTGATATATTGCTTTAGCTTATTGGCCTTAATAGATGCAATCACAAATCATCATTTGAAAATCTCAACTTCCAGGTTTGCTCCTGGAAAACTCCCTGCCGCACTGTCCCTTTACCCTTGGCTCTGCAAGATGAATGGCTCATTTAAGTCCTCATTACAGCAGCACATTACCCGTCCAGCCGGCAAATACTGTACGCCCCCCAGAAAATAAATCACATCATGAAAATGTTAATCAATCTCAATAAGCATCTGTATGTAATCTGTTTGATCGCAAAGATTATGACAAAGGTTTTAATGCAGCGAGTGGTAAATTTGTGTCACATGCAGACTCTAATAGTTCTGCTTTAGCACAGCCATGAATGTGCAGTGAGAGGAGAACGTTTGGTCTTGTTAATGTCAGTGAGGATGTATCTCAGCATTCTGAAGTCTGAGCTCATTGCTGTGGTTGGTTGCATCGGCCCCTAAAATGTCACCAAACAAGCAATTTTAGAAAAGCAATTCTGTGCTTTGAGACAAGAAAATAACAAATTGCAAGGTGGGGTTTATGCCACAAAATAACACTGTTCCCATCTGGAGGTTAATTCAATCCAGTTTAAGGCTGCCGTCAGGCTCAGGTCTGTGGTGTGACATTGCGAGGGAGAGGTAATTACATTTCGGTCCAGTCGGGTGACTCAGCGTCTACTCAGAGGTTGCAGTCCATGGCCTCCTCCTATAGACTACCGCCAACAACAGAATTTCCGACTCTAGACAAACTCCAGACTAACCTACAGTCGTGTTTGAGTTGTTATGGTTCACAAGATCATATTCACAGAGTTCCTGCAAAACACAACGCACAATCCTTTCAAAAGGGACAATTTGCAACTGCTCAGATTCCAAAGCAGATACAGAGCAGTATATGCAGTTGTTGAATGGAAAACAAATGTTTTTCTTTGTTTTTTGTTTTAACCATATCTGTACTTTAACTTGTTTTATATTATTGGTAACTGTGACTTTTACTCTACTATATTTCCTAGATACAATTATCAAAAGGCAACCTGTGTTAATTTCAGCTTCTAGAAAATTCAGTTTTCTTCTGCGCTTCTTGATGATGTTTACACTTGGAAGTTTCAGCTGTTGTGGCTCCCGAAATGCATGAGGCTTTCCAAGCCAGGCGGTTTTGAGTCAGGCATTCCCAGGTTAAAAAAAAAAAAACAAAGTCGGACAGCGTTCGCTTCATCTGGTCTTTGAAGCATTCACAACTTTATTTATAAAACATTTTAAAGCAACCATCGCTGCATACAATGTGCTGTACATGAAAAAAAAATCTGTCATGCAGTAAAGACAGGTAAAACAAAACATCCATCCATCCATTTTCTTAACCGCTTGTCCTCACAAGGGTTGCGGGGGACGCTGGAGCCTATCCCACCTGGCTTCGGGCAGTAGGCGGGGTACACCCTGAACTGGTTGCCCGCCAATCCAGAGAACACAGTGACAAACAACCATCCCTACTCACAATCACACCTATGGACAATTTGGAGTGTTCAATTAACTTGCCATGCATGTCTTTTGGAATGTGGGAGGAAACCGGAGTACCCGGAAAAAACCCACGCAGGCACGGGGACCTTGACAATGGATGGTTACGTTAAATGTAGCACAGGTTGCGTTTGAGCAATAAACAGAACTACATGCATTTAAGTAAAGCATTTAATAAATGTTTGCGTATGTATGGAGTAAGATCACTGTCAAAAATGCGTATCCGTGATAAACATTTATTTTCCGTAAAAAAGAAAAGCGTATCCGTGATAAAGTTTTGGATAAATTGATAAACGATTCATATCCGTTTGTTTCGTATGTTCGCGTGTCAAAAATGTGTGTGAATTTTTTTCTGGTGAGTATGAATCAAAATCGTGCGTGTGAATTTTTTTCTTGCGGATATGACTCCTTTGCTGTGAATACGCCTCCACTGCTGTGGATACGAATCCAGAACATGCCAATTACTATGACGTCACAGGCAGGTCACAGGTTGAAACTAGTCGAGCTGCGATTCCTCCACCTGTGCCTGTGTCAAGAAGTTTTTTTTTTTTTTGCATGCGCCAAGAACAAAGAAGAAAAATGGCAGATGCGCGCGGTTTAGACTGGGCTTCTCACAGTTCAGGTCAAGCGTCATCAGTATCCAATTTATTTTATAAAAATGTTTCAGATGCCTATATTTTTGCGCATGCAAAAAAAAGAAAATAAATCTTGGCGAATGCGCAGGTGGAGGAATTGCAGCTCGACTAGTTTCCTGCCTGTGACGTCATCGTAATTAACATGTTCGGGATTAGTATCCACAGCAGTGGAGGCGTATTCACAGCCGAGGAGTCGTATCCTCAAGAAAAAAATCCACACACACACACAATTTTGATTCGTACTCACAAGAAAAAAATTCACACACATTTTTGACATGCGAACACATGAAACATTACTATTATGGATACGAATCGTTTATCATGGATACGAAACTATCACCGATACGCCTTCGTTCTTAACAGATACGCCTTTTTGACAGTGATATTACTCCATATGTACGACATTCAGAATATTTGTTCATGGCAACATTTTTGGGTCATTTTTTCCCCATTTTAAAGGTACAGCTAGAGGTAGCCAATAAGATCGGGTTTTGTCTATCAACGAATTGACGTCACGCCACTGCCCCCTACAGGCAAATATGGCTGCATGCATGAGCTTCAATGGCGTTTCGAAATGATATGTCCCGCGACCTATTACAAGCTTGTTTTAAAACAACCAGTTGTAACCAAAAACGTTTGGATCCAATTTTTCTTCACAAACCACATTCATTTTTCCTTCTGTACACCAACGGTACACTTAAAATGTAGAAAGAACAGGTGCTCTTCTCAAATGTTGATAAAAAAGCCTTTTTAATTAAGTGATTAATCGTGATGAATCAAAATTCTAAGATGTGATTAATCTGATTAAAAATTTAATTGTTGGACAGCTCTGGTATTTTCATACACGTCTACTACAATTTTAACGTTTGTGCTGCTGGGAAATCAAAATAGAGACCTCAAGGGGGCTATTTTTTGAGAAATATCAAAACCTACATTTTTTCTCTCCAAACGATCTATTTTTGTGAATTACGCAAAACCAATCAATCTTTTATTGGAGTGGGTCACATATGGTCTCCATAGTGTACATTAGAGGTGTGTTTTCGATGATAAAATAAGGAAAACAATTGCTGATCACAACTTGTGGAGTGATGTGTACCTGTTATGATTTGGGTACCTAGTTTTTGATTAATTTAATAAAAACAAACCCTCTTTGGACTATATCCCTGCCTCGCCGCCTTGCCCCCTGCACTTGGGTCCACCTTCCCTCAACCCCACCACATAACAGTACCCTCATTTGAATCAACAGGGAGAAGAGTCAACCCAGGCCAATGAAATGCTTTTGAAACATTTATTGTGTATTCTAGTTTACTTCTGCGTTGTCACTTACCGGTTTTGAGGCTTGTGGAGTTAATCACTTACAGTGCCTCTTAGGCATCGGTGCATGCAGGTTGTTTCATGGTCAGTGTAAACACGACCAGATGGGATATGCGTCACTTGAAATGAAATAGTGTCTCAAAAATTGGATATAGACATTAAAACAGAATTGGACGCCTGCAGCGTGAATCCAGCCTTAGTGTACCCGAGAACAGAGTTTGCAATAGCCTTATTGCTTTGCTGAGGCTTTCAATTCACTTGTGTTTATCTTGTACTTGTCAATTGTGTACTATTGATTGGGCTCTAGTTAAACTTGTGACTAAAGCTTAGTCGTATCCCCATAGAATAAATCACAGTATTGACCCTGTGCTTATCAATAAAGGTAATGACAAACATCTGGCCCCACCTTTAATGGAATCGACAGAGTCTTCCTGGCAGTGGCCCCACATTGCCCATGCATAGATTGCCTTGATCTTTCCAGTGGGAACCCTCTCTTAATATGCAAATGAGATGGGATGAATGCAATCGCCCTCAAAAGTAATGCTGACATTGAATATGGAGCTAAAAATCCCTGTAGAAAAACACCGTAAACACCAATAGAAATACCTCAGACTGTACGCTGACATTCAGTCTGCTTATTGCGATTTATTCAAGCAAATAGCTCTGACACAGTGTATCAGTGCAGAAATAAGTGGAAAGATCAAATCAATGGTTACTTCACAAAGGTCCAGAGGTGCTGAGTTGGACATTTGGAGTGGCCTGCAGAGGCAGCACTTTGCACCATGTGTTCTGCCTGGAGAAGCGTGTGTGTGTGTGTGTGTGTGTGTGTGTGTATGTATATATATATATATATATATATATATATATATATATATATATATATATATATATATATATATATATATATATATATGTGTAATATTAAATCGAAATTTGATCCTTCAATTTTTTTATTTTTTTCTAAATTACTTTGAGGTGGATGGTGTGAACTCTGCCAAACAAAAAAAAAACTACAATCGTCCTTTTCCCAGTCGTTCCAGACGGAAGTTGAGTCAAACGTTTATGCGTAATTACTGTTATCATGCAGAATCTATAAAACACCCCAATAAACGATTTTTGTCTGAGGCAACATTAATAATAATAATGATGATAAAAAGCCTACCTGGATGTGGTTAAAAGCACAGTACAGGATTTCCGTCATTGGCAAGGCAAAAGACGGGGGATTTCCAAACAACATTGCCTTTGCGGGGACTCGGCTCTTTTTAGAAGGCAACTATCCATCCATCCATCCATTTTCTTGGCCGCTTTTTCCTCACAAGGGTCGCGGGGGTGCTAGAGCCTATCCCAGCTGGCTTCGGGCAGTAGGCGGGGTACACCCTGAACTGGTTGCCAGCCAATCGCAGGGCACACAGAGACGAACAACCACACTCACATTCACACCTAGGGACAATTTGGAGTGTTCAATTAACCTGCCATGCATGTTTTTGGAATGTGGGAGGAAACCGGAGTACCCGGTGAAAACCCACGCAAGCACGGGGAGAACATGCAAACTCCACCAGAAGGCAACTATCCATGCTCAAATAAAAAAAATATTATGCTAATGTTAGCTATTGGAAAATTGCTTGGTAGCAATAAATAGCCATCAGCTTTTCCACACTGACCCGACCAGCCACGCAACACTCAAAAGTTGTGTTCTTTCTTGTTTACGAATGCTTGTGAATGCATCGCGGGAAGGGAGGGATGGGGGGGGGGGGGAGGGAGCGCAGCCGTTTGTGTGTACAATAAAGAAGGTTAGATCACAACCACCTTCTGCTGTTAACATACTTGAGAAACGTTACAGTGCTGTATAAAGAAAAACATAGAAAATAGCCACTGGAAACAATGTAATTCAGTCCAACTGCGGACGCCTTGGACGTCTGGATTTCACGGTGATATGCGCTTGGCCTCATGGGAAATGTGGTTCTTTCAAGGGAAAGTCAAGGGAAAACAATAAAGCTTTTGCCCAAAGGTGCCGCCCTAATTAACGAAAACCAAATGCTCATTTGTGCTACTTTAAGCATGGAAGAATGTTATATTAATGGAACATTAAGCCATAATATTTTATTTCAATGCTGTTCAAACATGAAACAGATTGCAACATGTTATAATAAAATTAAAAAAAATTAAAAAATAAAATACAGTAGCTCACACTATTAAGCCTGAAGTTTCAGATAAATACATTTTCATACACATCTTACAGTGTACATGTACAAGTTTTCTGATTAGTATTTTCAAAATTTGGGTTAAAAAAATTGCAATAATCAATTTACAGATTCGTATCGGGATTAATCATTATCAAATCGAATCGTGACCTATGAATCGTGATACGGATCAAATTGCCAGGTTTTCGGCAATTCACACCCCTACTATATATATATATATATATATATAATATCACAACAAAGATCAATTATCAATCAAATATCAATATCAAGGACATGATTTAAAAAAACTTCACAAACATTAAATTCCAAATAAAATTTTTGCATAGGCAGTAATTGGTTAAATGATTTATTTACTAATGAAAATAATGTATTATGATCACTTAAGTGTTACACAAACATTGACATCAGCTGGATGGATGAGATAAAATGTTTTCATAATTCTAATTCAATTCAAAGATTCAGAATTGTCATTAAGTGCATTAAGTCAGGTCTTTCATGAATGTAAGAAAATGCCTTTAAATACATATGAACAGTAAATTTCCAGAAAACTGTAGGATCCCCCCCAAAAAATCAGCTTGTAAAATTCTATTTTCTTGTTGTTTCTTGCTGTCATTTATTTTGTGTTGTTTTTTTTATTTTGTTTAGTTTTTTAGTTGATCAGGGGCAGACAAAACAAGTTTTACCTATTTCTGTCCCCTTTCATTTATTTTACTTTGCTTTTAATTATTTTAAAAATGAATGAAGATTAATATTGATTGATTGATTTAGAAAAAAAAAATAATTAAAAAGAGATATTAAAATAATCTATTACTATGATGATTACATGAATCGTTATCACACTCCAAAAGGAAAATCGATTTAATATCGACTATTCGATTTTTTTAAACTCAGCCCTACCTGTTAGTAGATGAGATTAAATAAGACATGGACATGTTGACGACTGCCGTGATGGAGACATTTTGTCATGATATGATACAATAACACAGTCCAAAAAAGTATGGAACTTCAGAGCATGCATATTTTTTCAATTAAACTTGGCTTGATTATTCATTTGTAAAACTTGAATTAAACACTGTATTTTAATTACAGAACTTCATGTGCTATTGACCTCATTTCTATAGACGGTAACAAGAAAGTGATTACGTTACATGGTCATTAGTTGAGAACTTCATTTTCGTTCTAACCTTGGGATCGATTAGTAAGAGAAAAAAAGACTACACGTTTTTTTGCGTTTTCACACAGTACGCAAAAATGGCCTTCACATCAAAGCGGTGGTAATGTTACTTCAGTCACAAAGCAGATGGATACCCTGCTGCCCATTTAGCATTACAATCAAATCAAATGGAAAACGATCAGCCGAGTCATCGTGAATGACACATAATTGCACTCTATTGACGGTATTGAATTCCTAAAGTTAGTGCAACGGCAAGCAATTGCTGTTCTCCATCACAGAACATTTGGAATTACATCATTCAGTCTCTGATTGAAATGTTACACAAATGACGTGATTTCATGTCATTAAATAGAGTGAACAAAGAGCTGACAAGAACTATCGTTTACTTTTCATTCCAAATTGACAAAAACGTATCTTATGTGACAACTAAAATGAACGGACTCGTCTCAGTAGACATGCTCATTTTTCTGGGGTTGTCCAGTGACAACCAGTAAAGTTTTATCAGCACCTCATAAAACTCCTTCCCATCTCTCCAGGTTTCTATCTTCTGTCCTGACGGGCTTTCACCTCATTTAGTAGATGGGTTGGAGGCTAATAAGGGAGTGACAAATAAAGTAGAGAGAAAAACATAAACATTTTACAAGAATAATTTCATTATTAGCGGCTTTAGGACTTCTTGTGTGTAAGATCTGACATGCATGCAAGAGGACAAAAGCAGCCTTGACAAATTGACACCTACACGTGTGACAGTTTATCTGGTTTAAAGTCAGACTAATGCAAAAATACTGCAGCTGACTTGCAAATACACACACAGCAGCAGAAGGAAGAATGAGTAGGATGAGATGCCAAATGTCCATGTCATGCCTTCAGATACATATTCATGTTCAGGAACCCCCAAAAAGTTTTTCCTGATGTTCTTATTATTATGAAGTTTGAAATGAGAAGCACAGCAGCCCGGAACCTTCTACACACCAATCCTGTTACTGCTGGGATTTGTTCTGCTGCCTCTATAAAAGATTAGTCCTCCAGGAAAAAGAATGGACTTGATTAGCTAGACAGCAATTTAATGGGATTGTCAGAGGGCCTACAATAAATCAGCTTTTATGATTAAATGGGATCTCCAGTAAAAGTTGCATATCTCCAAATCAATAACTATTGAATGCCTCTCCCTTTGTTCCAGGCAAAGGTAAAAGTAGAGAGAGAGAAAAGACAAGAGAAGCAAAGCCAAAATTTCCGGTAGGCTAATGACCTGTTCTCTGCTTGGGAGCTGTGTGAAGCAGCTTACACCATCAGCAGGGAAGCAAAAGGGAGAGGAGGGTTTGGGGTTGGGGGGTGGGTTTGATGGGGATATTTGTATTCAGAGTAAAGCATCATGGAAAGGTGGGAATTGGGTAAAAGCCAGTATACTTAAGCGGACGTAAACATATATTGTATGTACCCGTATATAACCACATTTGAGGGCTCGTGTCGTGGTCCAGGCCTTTGCTTCTTAAACAGGGAACAAGACGCTATGGATTAACATCCAGCCCATGAACCTG
The DNA here is from genome assembly GCF_051991255.1 of Vanacampus margaritifer. NCBI lineage: Eukaryota > Metazoa > Chordata > Actinopteri > Syngnathiformes > Syngnathidae > Vanacampus > Vanacampus margaritifer. The sequence continues at coordinate 37,677,542 of NC_135432.1, read as the reverse complement.
CACGAGTGCACGCTATTAGACGAGTGCTCCTGTCAATTAGAAGCCAAACTTGGGTGTGGTGATATGGGCCAAAATTTATATCACGGCATCAATTGCATCCCTTCACGGTTACGGTATATATTACGATATAAAATTCAGTTTACAAAATATTAGAGAAGCTAAATTAATACAATAAATAACAATGATTAAACAAATATTAATTTGTTCAGCGTTTATTTTGCAAATCTCAAGTCAAACTGAAAAGTCAGCACCCCCTGGTGCAAAAAATACAGGTAATATTTAAATGAAAACACTGGCTTTCAGTTAAGTTTTGTATAATTATAATAACAATTCATTCAAATATCTATGTTCATGGATTAATTAAACTTTACGTATTCCGTTTTCAGCCACAGTAGTGAATAAAGTGAATTTATTCATTTAGATTAATAATCAGATCCCAAAATTTCAAAATTAACACTCAGCACTCAAATAATAATTGGATATGCCATTGGAGATGGGAGAATTTTAGTTGTCTTTTTTTATTTTATTTCCTGTATTCAATATTGCTGCTGAAACAATGACAAATTCTCCAATGTGTGACTAATAATAAAGGTTCTTATATTTTAATATTATATTACTGTAAAATATTCCACATCTCAGTTGACGTATGCGGTGATGTTCCGACGTCTTTTCAGGTTTCTGGAGGGCTGTCTTTCGTTCCTTGCACTTATTTTCACTCCAGTCACTTATTAAGTTGCCTGATATTTTGCTGTTCAATGTCGCTTACTTTCCGCTGCACTGCGGTTCCAGCCAGACAAGCATACTGTTCCCATAAAAGCATTTATTCTGGGTATTTGCGATTGAATTTTGATAGCTTAGCATCTAGCAGGGCTTCGCCATCTTTACTACTTGCCCTCTCTTTGTGAAGCTTTTTCGCTCCCATAGAGGCGATGATTAGTGACTAATGTAGATAACCTGATGCATTGTGAAATTTGGCCTCTGTATCATGTTAGCCATTAAGCTTTGCAGTCGTAGCTCGTTGGTTAGTAGAGGCGCCGCAGAAGAGCGTAAAAAGCATTCTCCAAAACAAACCGAGAGCGGATGCGGGTCTTACGATTTAAGTGTACTTCTAAGTAAGTAAGTAAGTCTTTTTCCAGCTTCTCTTGGCGCTGCCTACACATTTATGGCATCTCTGCCACACTGAGCAGTGCGCACAGAAGGAGATTTGAAAATGCCAACGTCAACATGCATTACCATGGTTGCACAGTAGGGTCAAATTCTCTACCTTTGGGCAAATTCATACCTTATATTGAATATACCGTCTCAATCGCGCACGCCTAAGCCAAACATTAACCAGCACCCATTGACCTGAACGTCAGGTTAAACAGAAAATCATATTGACCTGTGTGTATTTTTCTGGGCTAAACAGGCATGAGAGTTGGACTGTGTGGTGGGAATACAAAGGTTAAAGGATTTATTGACATTGTGGGTCGTATTGTGCGTTTACAGCACTCTCCCGCCCCCTCCAAAGTAGGACAGACATGGGTCCTACCAGCCTGCTCTACATTCCAGCTACTTTGATAATAGAGGGGGGAGATCCCTGTCTGTCCATCATCAGCATTTTTTCTCTTCCCTACCTCAAGCTCAAAATACACACACACACACACAAGCACACGCGCGCGCGCACACACACACACACACACACGCACGCACACAGGTTTGTTTTACTATCTTTGTGGGGCCATCTCATTGACATAATGCATTTCCTAGCCCCTCCCCCTAACCCCAACAATCAAAAAGGATTGCCTACCCCTAGTCTTTACCCTAACCTCAACCATAACCCAATTCAAACCTAAACTCTAAAACCAAGTCCTCAAAAAGAGGTCTAAACTTGTGGGGCCCAGCAAAATGGCCCCACATAGATGGGTGGGCCCCACAACTGAAATCCTTAAATGTTGGCCCCACTATGTAACAAAAACAATACCACACACACACACACATTGCACTCTACCCTCACCTCCCCCGGCTAAGAGAAATTCCCCAGCTCTGGACAATGTTTCATTTCTTTGCAGGCCACATCTCTAATAGCTTGATGGTAGCACAATTGGGAGAACATTACAGCATTGCAAAGACAGACAGGCCTCGCATTCACATTGGGATGAAGATGTTGCGATGAAACCATGTTATTTGTCCAAGGTGTAGTTTGACTCCTGACTTGTAGCCATGCCATCACTATTCAGCCAACTTGCCGGAATGAGCAATTGGCAGGAATGCAGCTACAAACACAAGGACGCCACACAAGTGGACGGCAGCCTTGGATATTGTCCAGACCCTGTAAAGAAGAAGACGTCTCATACAATGTAGCCACCACTCAATTCTAACTCTCTATTGAATTTTGATTGCCAGTGAGCGACAGGGCTCTGCTCTTTGTCTCATCGTCCATCTCGCTACCTTTCACTTTGACATAATCACGCATGTACACCGTCAATGTGGCCCCCTACTATCAAGGTCTGTACAAGACAGAGAGCAGCCGTTCACAGTGATAGGAAGATGCAAAGACTTGAATGAACGTTTCACCATTTTTTGATTTCAACAATTCCTGCATTTGTGAATCTTTCAACAACAGATGAAAAAGTGTTAGTTAAAAAAAATAGTGGTCTCCCCAGTTTACAACGGCCCCAGGATACATTTCAAGGTTACAAATAGAGCGTGGCTAAAGAATAGACACAAACGGTAGTCATCGCCATACTTGCTGATTGTTAATTTCATACAAATGCAGTATTATATGTAATTGTGACATAACACCCTCAAAATACGAACCTGTCGTCCCCAACAGGAAAATACACATGTTTTTGAAATCACTGTAACTCCTGAACCGACCTGAATTCCAACGTCTTCTGAAAGCAGAGAAGCGGAGCTTTACGTCGATACCAGATACATTACGGTACATTGTCGCGTGTGGAGGGGGAAGTTATAGGTCATAGATGGAGTGACTTCAAATCACCGTGACTCCGGAAAAGTTTGTGCGAGCAACGTAAATCAAACGGCTTCTGAAAGCGGAGAAGCGGAGCGTTGTATCCATACCACATAAGTTACGGTAGCTAGCAGATTTTCATGTGTGGAGGAGGGGGAAGTGGTGAGTCATAGAGGAGAGTGACGCAGGAGAAAGGAGATGACGCACATTTTTTTTCTTTTTTCTGGAGAGCTCAGTATTGTTCATTTGGTAATTTTACCGATTTGACATGTCATCATCATTGCTCTCTCTTTTTATTATTATTATTTTTTAAATTTTGTATGTGGTTGAGTATGTTTATGTGCATGTGCGTGTGTGCGCGCGTGTGAGTGTGCATTCATTAGTTCACCTAAAACCTATTAAAAAATCCCATACCGTTCACCTAAACCGAACACTTCCAGCCAGAGTCGTGAGGCCGTCAGGAGACCCGAGGAAGGACCAAAGAAAAGAAAGGAAAGTGAAATCCAGCACCGACCAGACACCACCCACCACCTACCGGGCCACCTTCACCAACCACAGAAACATCTAAATTCCAACAAATCAGGGAGACCTCAAGAGACCAAAGGAGAGACTGAGGAAAGGAAGGAAGGGCAGACGAAGCAGAGTGAGATCCACAGACACCAGCCTCCACCGATTCAATGACCTGAGGAAGAAGCAGATTGTGTCTGAGTTTCGATAGATGCTGGTGTGGTGGATCTGGCATGCATGAAAATCTCCACCAAAGAAAGGAGCCGTCGACCCCTGCCAGGACAGAGCAAGCGCAACACCTCAGGGACCCCAGGCCATGGCAGCGCCAGGGGACAACCCCCGGGCCCCGCAGGGGCCACCGGCCGGAGAGCAAACCCAGGAGCAGGAGCGCCCCCCATCCCAAGATGGCCCGCGCCCCCAACCCAACGCAGCAGGACGGGCCACTGCAGGCCCGCCAGGCACCCCACCGGTCCACAGACCCCGCTCCCCCCCCGCCCCCCATCCACCCCAACCCAGCCCCAGCCGCCCCCGGGACCCCAAACCCCCAGCCACCCCCCAACCCCCACACACACACCAACCAGCAGCCCCCGAGCCCCAGATCCCGGGGACCCCCCGCACCCAGGCATCGGTGCCGAAGAGGGGCCGGACAGCGGAGCGGAGAGGGCACCCACGCCCACCCCACCTCCCGCTGCATGGAGGGACGGAACACCGGGGGCAGAAGGGGAGATGGGGGCACCGGGGGACGGGCGGCACCCCCAGGGGGGGAACCCCAGGCCCAGCGGGGTGTTTTGTCATTTTAAATACATTTTCACAAACTTGAATCCAAAAGTCAGATTCCGGAGCTATAGACAAGTCTGTCTCCCATTTCGAGATGGGTAAAGACATTTTATCAGTATATGAAAGTAACTTTAACTATTTTTGAGAGTTTTTTTTTGTTGTCGGAGAAAGCTTGGTAATATCTTTAGCTAAAACAGGCGGTTGGAGCGTACCCCGAAGTGTTGGAATTTGTTTCTTTATCATACTTTTAACTTGCAGATAATGTAAAAAAATTCCGTTTTTTATTTTGTATTTTTGGAGCAAGGATGTATACGATATAAACATATTATCTGAGAAGAGATGGTGGAGATGCGTAATTCCTTTTTGCTCCCACACACCTAAATAAAACGATTGCTTGTTAATTAAAAGTCGGGGTTATGCCATAGGGGAGAAAGCCCACAGGGCTCCACTTGGGCTTTTGTAATTTCTTGTAATTTTTGTCAGGGTGGCGGAAATCGTTGGGTTTTTAAAACAATTATGTCGCTTAATTGATGTTGTAATAAAGAGTAAATCTAGAAGTCTGAGGTTATTACAATCCTTCTGTTCTAGTTCCAGCCAACAGTTAGTATCTGTGTTGGGTTGTGCACATAGAATGATATTTTGTAGCTGGTTAGCTATATAGTAGTGCATAAAATTTGGTGCCTCTAGACCACTTTTGGATTTACTTTTCTGAAAAGTAGATAGACTAATCTTTGCTTTTTTTTTATTCCAGTAAAATTTTGTAACGACTGAGTCCAACAACTGGAACCAGTTAGCCGTAGGTTTAAATGAAATCATTGAGAAAAAATAGTTTATTTTGGGTAAAACTTTCATTTTAATGGTGGCTATTTGTCCTATTAGAGAAATAGAAAGATTATTCCAGCGCTCCAAGTCACTATAAATGCTATCCAGAAGGCGAGTAAAGTTTAAATGAATTAAATCAGTTAATTTAGGTGAGATTTTTATGCCTAAGTATTTTAAATTACCCATAGGAAATGAGTAGTGTGGGTCCTGACTTGCAGGGTTCCATGAATTTTCTGTAATAGGTAGTAGTGTTGATTTTGTCCAGTTAATAGAATAATCTGATAACTGTGAGAATTTAGTTATTAAGTTAAATACTTCCCCTAACGAAATAGCAGGCTTTTCTAAATAAAGTAAAATATCATCGGCATATAGATTAATTTTATGTTCTGTTACCCCAGAGTGAATTCCTTGAATCCTTCTTTCCTGGCGTATGGCTAATGCAAGTGGCTCAATAAATATTGCAAATAATAAAGGGGACAGTGGGCACCCCTGTCATGCCATGACGCACGTTTTTCAAATCACCATAGGCCAACTCCAGAACCATTTGTGCTCGCAACGTATTCTGAAAGCGGAGGAGCGGAGTTTTACGTCGAGAGAACCCCCCTCCCCCCAAATAAAAACAATAAAAACAGGCGGACTGCTATGATAATAGCATTAAAAGGGTTTTAACTACTTTGTTGGCATATAATAGTGATACACAACAGCGTGCGCTATGACTATCATAAAAATTTGGTTTAGGTCACTTCTTAGACTGTTCATTTACGGTACTTAATGGAAGATGTAACTGCTAAAACTGAGGATATCGCTTTCAATCCATGAATGGCAGCATACAAATAGTAGCTGTTGTTGCATGTGTGAGGCTTAGTAGGCTTGATAACCAACTGTACATTTACTGTGACCAGGCAAGACACATAACTCCCATAACACAAATTCTTTGCTGAGTAGCGTTTTAAAAACAGATTTTTGGATAGGACCAACAAGACTAGCAGGTTGTGTGTGAAATTGTGGTACAGGCATGCTATTAAAATGACAGTGTCATTTAGCAGTGGGAATCACTACACGCCTCACTATTGGATTCAATTGCAATTCAGAGCACTATCATTTATATTGGTCGACATACATTTTGATACCAAGAAAGTTTCAACAGTTTTATGGTATTTTGATGTTGTGGAATCAAAAAATAACATAATTTTTTGCCTCCCGCATTGGCTCGAGTTTTTGAGATAATCCATATTATTGTTAATTTTTTTTTTTTTAAAACATGCACATTTTGACATTGGTATTCTCTTTATGCTACAAGCTACAACGTTGATGAGGCTGGATCTGTGTTTTTAATATTGTCCATACAGTATTCTTTAATTTTTTTATGGAATATCGTGAAAGACTAATCATTATCACAAGCCGGGTTTACATGGAGCCATGTATTCAAATTACAATGAATTTGAACGACCAATCTGAATGAAAAGGCCGAATCCGAATAGAATTTCAATCAGATTCACAGGGGTGGTATATTCCTTTTGCCAAACAAAGTGTCTTGTTCAATTGAAATAGCAAGGCTGCATCTGGTCTGCACATGGTCTTGACGCAAATGCGTAGTGACCTTGTTGTTTATGCACTTTAAAATGGCGGTGTCTTACTAAGAGCTCGTCTGCAACAGGAGAGCTCGTTTTAAAGTACTTGTAATTTGTTTTTTTTAATCAAATTGTTGCTTTAATGAAAGTGTTAAAACTATCTCAATTACTGCTTAAAGTGAAAAGGACATGAGACAAAATCAAAGCAATTAGTACAAATAATATGATTTAATGATTGTTTTGGTAAAAATGTACGACAGTGTATTAGGTCCACATATAAATATATATATATATATATTTTTTTTTAGAGGGTGGGGGCAATACTCAAAGAAAAAAAATCTAAATTTACCACTTTATAAAGTGGCAAATTTGAGAGAAAAAATCGTAAATTTGCGACTTTTGCGTACACTGCAACGTTTACCGTGGCTGGCAGACTGCACACTAACTGACGGTGGCACAGAACTTTAGCTGAGTGGCAAATGTTGAGCTGCCGCACCAGAGGCGATGGGTACGAACCCCACTCAAAGTTAAAAAAATATAAGACTTCAAAAGAGAGTAATGTTTTTTGTTTTGTTTTATTTGCTATCTATACAGAGGAGGCATATGTTAAAATAGTTTGAATGTATTGCATCTTGTATCTGAGTATCAAGTATCTCGAGGTCGGGCTGAGTGTCCCCGTTTTGGAAATGAAAATATGGTCACCCTAGGATACGTTGTACACTTGCCTGCAGACACAAATTTGTAATTGGTGTGTGCTTCTCAATTTGGGACTACCTGCCTACCCAAACCTAGAGCTCACTGCACGTCACTGGAAAGTGCATATGCATGTTTTTGTGACCATCAGTCAATGTTGTCAGACACTAGGTGACAACAGAATGCAACAAAATAAGCCAGGAGACATACTACGATGCTTGCCTCCTTCCATCGATGATGTTGACAGGCTCAGCCTGAGATGGGGGAAAAGGCATGCAATGCCCAAAAAGTGGACGGGACAGAATGGCTGAAATGTAGTCATCTCGAAAATCCATTAAATCACTAATTAGTTTTTCAGAGGGGTTTTCTACATACATTTACTATAAAACTTGGTAGAACTGCCTGATAACAGTGGCTTCAGGGTCAAGGAAATAAACAAAAAATTGCAACATGTTTAATAACAGAAAAAGTACAAAAAATGTTAATTGTGTTAATCTGAAGTCATACTAATGTTTTATAGAGAACGTCAGGAGTATTGAGAAAAAGACAGAAAGGTGTTTGAGAGAAATGCTTGAAAGACAGTGAGAGCATCATGGTCGGTCAATGACCTTGAACTGCCGTTTGAGGGACAAACCTATGATGCTTTTACAGCCAAAGACCCCCAACACCCCACCACAGCCCCTCTTTCTCAGTCTATAATGGCATGGCTCAAAGCCATTTTCAGCTATGGGACATTTTATGATAGCCATTGTAGCTATCATTGTGGTCCGGGGCCAGAGGCATGAGGACGAGGTGCAGGCTGACCATGAACCAGCCCCCACACGATTGCCTCAACCACACAACACCGGACTAAAGGAGGGCTGGCGAATGATAGGACAGATGTGACAGTAGATTTATCTCAGGTGTTATGAGCGACTTTTAATAGAGATGGTCAGCAAGGGTTTGATAGAGGATAATTGCTTGCGGGGTTGTCACAGATGGTGCTGCTTATCTGTTAACAACGGCCAGGGCACAGCGCTGTCAAGGACATTTTTACTGCTATCATCTCTTTATCTCAGGCACACAATGTCAGATGTGCTAGTATTGCTCATTATAATTGGCACCCATACAGAGATCGCAACAACGTGGATTATGATTTAGTGAATGGCTGATCGAGTCAAAGGAAGTCAGATTTGAAACATCGATGCTATGTGGTGGTCTTGCCACGTGAGGTGTGGAGCTGGGACCCAAACGCAGACATGTTCACGGAGGGAATTGGGAAACAGAGATTCTTTATATACAAAATTCAAACAGAGATTCAGATGGCCTCGAAGGAAACACTTGACAGCGAGACCTTGACTAGTAAGAAACTTGAGTGGGCTGGATGCAAATAAAATTCAATGTACTAACAAAAGTCTCACTCAGTAACTCCAGCAAGAACCATGCTCAATTATATGTAACAGAAAACAGAAAACAAAAAACAAAACGTGTTCCATGGGGTCACTTCCGCTTTTTAGTGGAAACCCGGCGGCCGGCATTTGCGCTAAATAGCTTTGGTATGGATGATAAACACTGCTGCTACCTCGGTACAGTTCAAAAACAAGTAAATACGCTTACCAGCACTTGTATGCTACTTCCTTGCTCACCATTCGGTCCCGACTGGCGGTGACAACAGACAGGACGCTGATGTGCATGACGTAGCCCGCTCAAAGCCGATTGGCTACCAACGAGGCGAAATGCGAAAAATGTTAAAATTTTTCAACTTTGGCGAACATGCGAGTGTGCGGATTTACATCACGAATGTGCGGATTTTGCTGTACTCCAAACGCGTCCTCCGCACCGCCCTACGCACTTTCGTTCTGGTCGAGTAGCAGCCTGGTTTACATGGAGCCATGTATTCCGATTAGAATGAATCCGAACGGCTAAACAGAATGAAAATGCTTCATTAATAACACCTCAATCGGAATAAAAAGGCTGAATCCAAATGGAATTTCATTTGGAATCATAGACAGGGGCGGACTGACCCACGGGGGTACTGGGGCTTTCCCTGGTGGGCTGCTGGTCCGGAGGGCCGGTGAGCCTGGCCACTGGAAAAAATAAAAAATAGGAACAATGCAGAGATCAGCACTACAGTAGTGGTGTGAGCAGAAGCGGACTGACCATTGGGGATTTCGGAAAAATTCCTTAACGGCCGCGGTCCGTACTCCAAGGCCGATTTGGATTGGTGATTTATTTATTCTTTTTTTTTTTTTGCGCACCTCGTGTTTTACAATACACATAACCATCTTTTAAGAAAATATATGTACAGCCAGCCCAGAGCCCACTATTTTATAAATACAGGCCGACTTGCCGAGACGCTGTATAGCCACAACAAGCCGCTCACCGGCTGCCACTTGCGAGGAGGACATGTATACACAGCTGGCGCCTGGCGGAGTGACTCGCCCAAGTCACCTTCACAAACTCAGAGAAATGCGAACAACTGACCGTTTTTCGAAGGATTGTCGCTTTGTGACCAATAATGAGCAGCGCTGCAGCAACCAATTAACTACAAACACTAGTGCACGAGGGGCAACACTCAGCCCATAGGAGCGCATGAGCCGCACCAACCCCCCGCCCCTTAAGTTGTAAGAGTTTGCTACTGAAAAGAGAGGAAAATGGCAAAAATAAAGAAGGCAGGTGAGAAGGAAATGGGTGGTGCCGAAAAAATAAGATGGAAGAAAATAAAAATGCTTCATGAAAGTGCAACCAATTGCAAAAATGACCAAGCTTTTTAGTGGAAGAAGGGGGCCCAGAGATGCTGAGGCAGGTTCCAGCAGCACGTCGACAGGTAGGCCCGGTGGAAATCACATTTAATATGGCTCAATATTTGACCAAGTAGTCCATACATTTAATGCAAAGGATTTAGCATCATTGATTGATTGTTGTTGCAATGCTCACCATCAAAAATCATCAAGAAGACCCACATCTGTGATTTGATTACATCACAATTAGCAGATAAGGAATGCTTCGATATTATTTCATATATGGACAAATTAGCACGTGTGTGTGTGTGTGTTTGGGGGGTAAGGGGGGTTTTGTGTGTGAGAGATATTTATGTGTGTGTGTGTTTCTTTTTTTCGTACATCGATTGCTATGTATATTAAGAACACAATAGTTAACATTATTATGATTATATGAACATTTATCATTAGCAACAGATGGTGGTGAGGAGGTGGTGCCGTTCTTGGAGGAGGAGAAGGAGGAGGAGGTGTGTTGGCCTCATTGAAAGAGGAGGTGGAGGAGAAGAAACCGAATGAAGCAGGAGCTACCTGTAAGCAGACTTGTACAGGCTGTTGTACTGGGTCGGCAATTGTTCTGTATTATGCATAGAATTAACTGTTACACAATAATATTATGTTTTTGTTGTTGTATGAATTAGACGTCTATGTTCCTTTTTAATGTTATTGATTAGGCCTACAATGTTTTTGCTTATCCAGATCTAACAGTCCTGTCACCAGAGACAGAGTCCGGTATTGTGACAGCTAAGCCAAGAACCCAAATTTCATGTGACTCTCAAAGAGCATGTTAATGATGCTGTATGATGATGATGTATGAATGCATACAGAAAAGCAAAAGCCAACATGAGGCTAAAGGCGGACGATTATTTGTTACGATGTTCTCCAAGACATATGTCAACAAAGTCATTGACGTAATCGGCAGATTAATAAAATAATGGATTTCTAAAGAAGTAAGTGAGGCAGGAATGTTTTTGTGCGTATTGACACCACACAAGATATTACCTCCACGGACCAGTGTGTTGTGATAGTAAGATATGTCATTGATGTGAGCCATGAGAGGCTCATTGGAGTGGTGGACTGTGTGTCATCAATTTTGTGAAGCTACTCAGGATGGGATATGGATGTTTTTTTGTCTCAATATTTTTGATTTGATAAAGCTGCTTCTTTTTCATTTCCTCTTTTATTGAGTCCTGCTGTTATTGATTAATTGTTGTATGATTTGTTCATTGCATGTTCAGTTTTGAAGATTTTGTCATGGTTATCTGATTCACATTCTGTAAATTGACAGGAGTTGTACAATTTTTGGATATTTGTCATCATTATGTGATTTGACTACCTTTGATTACACTTAGCTGGTATTGCATTCAACTGCACAATATATTTATTTATGCACTTATTTTACATCTTCACCTTTAGATGGAGCGTGCCTTACTTAATTTTGCATTGATATCTGCACCACTTGCTTATATAAAGTTTTTGGATTTTGCTTACTGAGCTTCTAAATGACCCATTTCTGATATTAAAGTTTTCAATCGGAATGACTAAAAAGTCTCCATGTAAAACTGGCTACTGACTACAATGCAAATGTGCCGCCAAAACACCTCCCCCCTGTTTTGGTGTGAATGCAGCATTAGGATGTCCTTTTGCCAAGTGCACATAAGGACATCCTTATGTTTGAACATGGTGTTTTTTTTTATTATTTAAGTCCGATATTAGAATACCGCTTAAGTTCTGGTCAGGGATCTGTTCCTCCAAATCATGCCCTTCCAGTCATTGCCCGCATGAGCATTGATGTCCTCCAGAAGAACAAAGGTCCCCCACAGGAGGACTCTCCAGCATTGCCTGCAAGCACAACAAAATAGGATCGAAATCTGAGCTATTTTATGAACAAGCACAAAGAACAGTCAGCACCCCTTCTCCCACCCCAATGCAGAGGGTGGTCACCCTCTTGTCCACCGGGGTGAACCCCAATTTCCCTGCGGGGAAATAAGTATGCCCACACCTGCTCAGCGCCTCTCACTAGAAGCAACTCCAGAGTGGAAGAGAGTCCAATCCCTTTCAAGAGGACTGGAACTGGAGCCCAAGCTGTGTATGGAGATGAGTCTAAATAGATCTAGTTCAGGGAAGAGCAAACTCGGTCCTCGAGGGCCAGAGTCCTGCAGGTTTTGGATGTTTCCCTTCTGCAACACAGCTGATATATGATCAGCTCATCAGCAAGCTCTTCCTAAGCCTGATAATTTGAATCAGCTTGTGTTGGACGAGGGAAACCTCCAAAACTTGTTGGACTCTGGCCCTCGAGGGCTGAGTTTGCCCACTCCAGATCTAGTTGTAACTTCTTGACCTTGCACACCAGCCAAATCGCTTTCCCTCTACCAAAGTCCCATCTTGGGCCACAACCAAGCTCACATTACACCATCTTTGTTCCTCTCACAGGGTAAGAGCCCTTAGGAAAAAGACCTGTGTTACCTCTTCAGGCTTGACCCTGATGACCCTGATTCCTTGTTGAATTGTTCTGCTGCTGTTTCGTCATGTCACGTTTGGTTTGTCGTTATTCACTTTTTTCTTGATCATGTTGTTCTTTACTGCCCATGTTGAAGTATTTCCCATTTTCTTCAATGTCTCCAACCTCTACCCATTTTTTGGTTGGTATCCCACAACCTCCAGGCAGTTGCAGCAACAGCCCAGCAGCTGCTCCAGGCTCCTGTACCCGCTCTGCGACAGCTCCAGGCCCTTGTACTGGCTGTGAGGCAGCTCCTGGACCCTCTGACTCAGCAGCTGCTCCAGGACCCCGTACCAGTTCATTCATGCAAACAAGGTGGCCAGTCATTTGATCTCCAGCGCCAACATCAGCGCCAGTGGTGCACATCAGCTCTGGTGGCACAGTTCCTGCAGCCACCTTCAGACCCTTTTCTGGCCGTGCACATCCTGTGGCAGGCACTCAACCTTACTCTGCAAGCGCAAGTGCAGGTCCTGCAGCAGTCATCGGACACTCCTACAGTGGTGTATAACCTGCTTCACTTATGGGACACTCCTGTGGTGTCGCACGTCCTGCAGCTGTCATTCATCTCAGCTGGCCATCCAAGATTTCATGCCTGTTCCCTGCCATCCCTAAAATACTGTAATGAATTAAGTGGTTGTGTGTGTTCTGGGGTTGCCATTTATGTTGAGCACTATTATGTCTGACTGTTAGTGAACGCAGCACAGGTCTCGCGGAAGGGAGGGAACGAGACGTGCGGTTTGGTAACGGTTTTGGTTGTTTTTTTCGGCTAGCCTGGTGAGTTGTTTTACTCTGTTCTCTGTTGAGAGGAATAAACGGGTGACATCCCAGTCAACATTTGCTGGTGGCGTTCTTACAAAATGTAACACTGGTGTCAGAAGAAAAATAAGTAGGGGACGAGTGGAGCAAGCGTTCAAGGTGTCGGCTGACCACCATTGTATGCAAAGCGACGGAGGAGTTATGCAGCCAACCGTTCGCCCAAAAATCAAGTTGGAGAGTGAGGAGGACCTCTGTCAGGTTGCCACAGTGGCTGTTGTAGCGACCTGGGGCTCGCCGTTGCAAAGAGAGCAGGTGAGAGAAATGGCTTCTAAAATGGCCACGGAGGCAGGCTTCGGCCAGGCTCGCCACCTCAAGGAGGGGTATGGCTCAAGTATTGTGGCAGCTGGGACTAATAACGGGGGGCCATGCGGTGGACTGGGGGTGCTACCCATGAAGACCCCGAGGTATGATGGCAAGGCTAATTGGGAGGCTTTTTTAGCCCAGTTTGAACTTCTGGCTCGGGCTGGCGGGTGGTCTACTGAAGTGAAAGCTCTCCAACTGGCAATGTGCTTGACGGGTGATGCTCTATCAAGTCTGCTACTTCTGAGCCCTCAGGATAGAAGTGGCTATGATGCTTTGGTGTGGGCCCTAAAAAGGCGTTTTGGACTTTGCACCACAGCCGGTATACTCCGTTCGAATCTGTGCAGCTGACAAAGGCGTCCTGGGTAGTCAATAAGAGACCTTGCCAATGACATTGAAGGGCTGGTTCACCGCCCCTATGGTCATATGCCTCTTGCCATCCAAAGTGAACTGGCTCGGGACCATTTCCTCCAAGCACTGCAACCAGGCGATCTGCGGGTACAGACACTGCTGGCTCAGCCCAGGTCCCTTCTGGAGGCCGTGGAACTTGAATCAGAGAGGGAGATGCTGTGTGTTTCACCCTTGGGGGCCGCCTGTTTTGTACTAGTGGACACAGGTTTGTCGGTAACTCTCGTGAGACCTGGTGTTGTGGAGAAGGACAGTTATTTCTCCCACTACAGTGAAATTACAGACTGTCACTTGTGAGCGGGCGCCTATGGTGGGGAGGCAGTGGTGACGCTGGCCCTGTTGAAAGAGAGAGTTCATTGCCCAGTGTGGGTTGCAGATCTGGATGACTGTATACTGGGACTCAATATCCTCAAGACACTGGGCTGCATATTTGACACAAAAAAGGGAACACTTACCTTTCCCGATGGTTGCACTATCCAGATGTCTAAGCAACCGTCAGCGCAAGGTTACCCATCATCAGCCCATTACATTACTGCCCACTGGGTCAGCTTTTAGCACCGTCGCCAGTCCCGTTCCGCTTGACGGTTCATCTACATCTAATTCTACTACTGAAGTTTTGGATTTTCCCCCTGGTCCTGGATCCCTAACCACGATGTCCCCCACATTTTGCGTGTGGTAACAGTTAGCATCTGCTGATTCAGCCACCATGTACAAAGTGCTCCATTGGCTACGAATTGGTTCCTTTTTTGGTTGCCTGGAGAATGCTTAATGCTTTTTTTGCCGCTTCTTGTTGTGGCAGCTGGTCCACAACAGCTGTCAATCATTGTTAAAGTGTGGCGTTTGCAGTTTACTCAAAGTGGGATACCCGTTTTCAATGCTGCCAAAATGGCTTCGCTAACGCCCATTTTGGGAAGCTTGACACTAACGTCTGGATCTCTATTGATGATGTTCCTGGAACTATCTGTTGCAGGTATGGTGGTTCCGAGGTCTCTTCAACTTCCATTCTTGCACTACCTCCTTTAGGTGCTCCGCCATGTTTGTGCTCTTATGTTGCTCGTACACAGCTCACATTCTCTTACGTTAGGTGCTCTCCATCTCCCACTCTGGTGTAATGTAATGTGCTTTGAGAGTTATGTAGCTGTCTGTAGCCCGCAACGTCCATCCATCTGTGGTGAGTCACACAGTGGAGACATTTAACTGCTTTAGTTTTTTTTCATAAAGTGTAGGTATAACTTTTTGACGAAAGTGCGACTGTGAAAGGATGTTAATTAAAGCCTCTGCATTCAACAACTGAGCATGGCTGTAATCTCGTCGCTATAAAAAAAAACGCCAATATGCTATGCGTTATTGGTTTGCTCCGATCTGAATTACTTGCTAAAGGCTGTTTAAATGCTGTTGTTATCTTTGGTTGTACCAAGCTATTTTTCTTTCTCATCAACGAGACATTCATAGTTGGATGATGCCGTTTTAAGTGTGTTAGCATATTAGATGTGTTGTCTGCAACATAGCCGCCGATTTCCATGTAGCAATTTTGGCAAACAACTTTGGACTTATCCACAAACCTACCTCCATCTGCAATTTTAACAGGAAAGACAAAATGTTCCCAACAGGAGGCTGCAGTGTACGGGGGACCTTCGAGCTCCGTGTTTGCATTTTCCATAATACTGCTATTTATACATGCATTTATCACGGCTACTGACGTGTGCAGTGTACGGGGGACCTTCGATCTCCGTGTTTGCGTTTTCCATAATACTGCCATTTATACATGTATTTATCATGGCTACTGGCGTGCTGGTTCCGCGTGCGGCACCAAATATATATTGATATATATATGGAATAAGATTTCCCAAATCAATTTGATTCGATTCACAAGTGCACAATTCAATTCGATTCACAATTCACTTTCATTATATATATATATATATATATACTGTATATATATATATATATATATATATACTGTATATATATATATATATATATATATATATATATACTGTACTAGATGTGTACACAATTCTGCCTTTACAGTTGCAAGTTCCCCCATTCTGGGACTAATTAAGTTTAACTCTTACTACTACTACAGTGGAACCTCGGAGTTCAAACGTCTCGGCACTTGTATAAATTGGACTTCGACCAAAAAATCTGTGTAAAAAATGCCTCCGAGTTTGACCTCATTCTCGGAGTTTGAACACCCACACATACCAAGCAAAGGCGAACGTACCTTGATGGGTAGCCGAGTGAAGCCGAGCGATGCCGAATACTCACGTTGCGGTAGTGGAGACGAAATGCTGCGCATTTCCTGTCAGAGCGGGTGAATACTCCCGGAGGTGCTCCGTACATTCACGAGTGTATTTGGATTTTTCCACAGCAAATTTCTTTGACATGGGCCCAAAGAAAGACAGCAGTGCCAGTGGCAGAGAAGAAAAACGTACAGTGCTATGAACCTTAGTGGATTTAGGAAGGAGATTATCTTGCCATTACTACTTCCGTAAATACTGGCACAAGGACACCCCCCCCACCCCCCTCCACGGGAAAAAAAAAAAATAAAAAATATATATATATATATATATATCAAAGTCAAAAGTATGTTAACTGATTAATTCATCACCAAAAAATATTGCATTAATCATAAATTAACACAGATTAATCGCACTATTAATTTGTTTGCGTATCACATTTAGAATATTTGTTCATGTCAAAATATTGGAGTCATTTTTTGCCATTTTAAATTATGGAAGTAATTAACTGATTAGAAAAAGAGGATGAGCGTGTGCAGTGGATCAAAAAATGTTGAAGATGTCCTCATAACATTAAATGTCAAAAGAATCAACAAATAACCGGTGCTCTTCAAATTTGGCGGGGAAAAAATGGTGATAAAAAAGCCTTTTTTTATTAAGTGATTAATGTGATTAATGTGATTTAAAAAAAATTATCGTTTGACAGCTCTAATATATATATATATATATATATATATATATATATATATATATATATATATATATATATATATATATATATATATATTAACATTTCTGTGCTCTAAGTCTTTTGTAAATGTAAGAAAATTGTTTTAAATTCCTGTAAACAGTACATTTCAAGAAAACATAAAGATACAAAAAAAGTAAAAATATTTTAAGTAAAATTCTATTTTCACATAAATATATGGGAAAAAGACATATTAAAATTATTAATTTATGGTTTTATGAACGATATTGAGAAATTAAGAGGAAAATCGATTTGATTAATTTCCATCCATCCATTTTCCTCACAAGAATCGCGGCAGATGCTGGAGCCTATCCCAGCTGGCTTCGGGCAGTAGGCGGGGTACACCCTGAACTGGTTGCCAGCCAATCACAGGGCACACAGAGACGAACAACCATCCACACTCACAATCACACCTATGGACAACTTGGAGTGTTCAATTAACCTGACATGCATGTCTTTGAAATGTGGGAGGAAACCGGAGGACCCGGAGAAAACCCACGCAAGCACTGGGAGAACATGCAAACTCCACCCAGGAAGGCCGAAGCCCGGACTCTATCTCACGTCCTCTGCACTGGGAGGCGGACGTGCTAACCAGTCATCCACCGAGCCGCCCATGATTCATTTCATGGATTTTAAAACCCAGCCCTACCCTATATACCTATATATTTTACATTTCTATTTAAACTTTTTCAATTACCTTCCTTTTTACGATTTTCCTTTATGATCTCAAACTTATTAAAACCCCACAGACATAGTTTTCATGGGAGAGAATGACAGGAGGAGCAGCAGAATGAGAGAAGGTGTGTGCCGATCTCTCACCAGAGCAATTCCAAATGGCCGCTCTTCCCCAGATGAGGTGTCTCAAGGCAGTGAACGGAATAGGAGTTGTCATAACAGGATGCTTGCAGGGCCATTCTATCCCTCAGACATCCCTGAGAAGTGTTCACACACACGCACGCACACACACACAAATGGTACAAGCAGAGAAACTTCTGTCATTCAAAATACATTCTTTCTCTTCTAAGAAAGGAGCGAACACAATTGACAGCTTTATTTGATATTAACGTATATGGTCAGGGGGGAAAAGACAAGAGAAGTGTGTTATCTCAAAAGGCACATATATTAGTTCTGTCAGGCGATTAAAAATGTTAATCTAATTAATTACAGGATTTGTAATTAATTAATCTAATTCCAAATTTGAATCTCATATCTTTTTTTTTTCTTTTTTTTTTTTTCTCGGGGAGAGTTCAGTATTGATCATTTGGCATGTCATCATCATTGTTCTCCCTTTTTTTTTTTTGTATGTGTGTGTGTGTGTGTGTGTGTGTGTGTGTGTGTGCGTGCGTGCGTGCGTGTAAAAAAAAAAAAAAGAATTCCCATACCGTTCACCTAAACCGAACACTTCAAAATCCAGCCAGAGTCGTGGGGCCGCCAGGAGACCCGAAGAGGAACCAAAGAAAAGAAAGAAAAGCGAAGCCCAGCACCGACCAGACACCACCCACCGGGCCACTAACCAGAGTCCTTCACCAACCCCAGAGACATCTAAATTCCAACAAATCAGGGAGACCTCAAGGGCCCAAAGGAGAAACTGAGGAAAGGTAGAAAGGACAGACGAAGCAGAGTGAGATCCACAGACAGCCGCCTCCACCGAATCAATGACCTGAGGGAGAAACAAATTGTGTCTGAGTTTCGATAGATGCTGGTGTGGTGGATCTGGCATGCATGAAAATCTCCACCAAAGAGGGGAGCCGTCGACCCCCGCCAGGACAGAGCAAGCGCAACACCTCAGGGCCCCCCAGGCCGCGGCAGCGCCAAAGGACGACCCCCGGGCCCCGCAGGGGCCACCGGCCGGAGAGCAAACCCAGCAGCAGGAGCGCCCCCCACCCCAACGCGGCCCGCGCCCCCAACCCAACGCAGCAGGATGGGGCACTGCAGGCCCACCAGGCACCCCACCGGCCCACAACCCCCACTCCCCCCACAGGTGACCGCAGCACTGCTCCATACTGCGGCCTGCCCCAACCGATGCCCCCCCGCCTCCCCCACGCCCTCCCCCCGCCAACTCTCCCGGCCCCCGGAGCGCCGAGACCCGGGCCACGGATGGAACCCCCGGCCTAGGGGAGGGGGAGGAGGGCGGACAGGGGAGGGGGAGGGGACGGGGGAAGGAGACGACAGGAAGGGCAGGAGGCAGCGGCAGGGCTGCAGAGAGAGGGGGAGAGGAGGTGTAAGGGCGACGAGGGAGAAGGGACAGGGAGGCGGAGGACGGGCGGGGAGAGGCGAAGAGGGAGAGGAAGCAAGGGGGAGGAAGGGGGAGGGGAGAGGGAACCACGGGGCACCCCGGCGGCCCACAGGCCCCGACCCGCGTCGCCGGGCCCAGAGCAACGGACCGCGCCGGGGCGGCACCGCCCCGAACACCAGGGAGAGCCCCGTAACACAGCACCCCCCACGAGACCCAGGGAACGACCAAGACGCAGCCGCCACCCAGCAGCCATTCCATGACATTGCGTTCCGGAGATAGAGGGCCGACAAACCCATGATTTTACCCGGGATAGCAACTATCGCAGGCAGGGTAAGTGTTTGAAAATCATCGGTCTCCTGGGGGTTATTTGTGCGACCGTATCTCCCGAACCATACGTCCTACCGGGGACATAAGGGCATCCCCGGACTGGTCTCGACGACAGCTTTCCAACGATGTTGGTGCCATCTTTCCACATTGCGTTCCACCATGGTGATCTAGCTTGTAGGATCAGTGATGAATGACAGTTTCGGCAGCGGCAGCAACAACGGAAGCCCAGAGACGCAACCCTGCAGGTCCCGGCGAGGTGAAAGATGTATATTGAAAAGAATAGAACCGTCAAAATAACGGCTCTGGGAGGCATAGGTCCAAATAAGTTTGCCTTGCTCTCCTGGCTGTGCTGCACTCGCATCGATGTCTGCTGTTGTCAATGCTCGTATTGGCTAGTAGTGCTACTGAAGTGGCGCGCCTCCGGGTATTTTTTTTAATGCACTAATTTGCGTGTAATATATATATATATATATATATATATATATATATATATATATATATATATATATAATCCCAATTCCCCCCAAAAATACAAATTGTAAATAAAAACTGAATGCAATTATGCGGAAGTGCCAAATTGTAATATTTTATTCAGAATAGAACATAGAGAACAGGTCAAAAATGTAAACTGAGAAAATGCATCATTTTAAGGGAAAAAGATGTTGATTTTAAATTCCATGGTGTCAACAAATCTCAAAAAAGTTGGGACCAGGCCATTTTCACCACTGTGAGGCATCCCCTCTTCTTCTTACAACAGTCTGCAAACATCTGGGAATAGAGGAGACAAGTTTCTCAAGTTTAGAAACAGGAATGCTGTCCCATTCTTGTCTAACACGCGTCTCTCTAACTGTTCAACTGTCTCGGGCTTTCTTTGTTGCACTTTCCTCTTTATGATGTGCCAAATGTGCTCTAAAAGTGAAAGAAGTGGACTGCAGGCTGGCCATTTCAATGCCCGGATCCTTTTCCTACGCAGTCATGATGTTGTAATTGGTGCTGCATGTGGTCTGGCATTATAAATAATTTTAAATAACCCCTGGCCCAGAGAAAAGCTTGAGCTTCTTAGTCTGCTTTAGAAATGGCTTCTTCTTTGTACTGTAGAGTTTCATCTGGCAACGGCGGCTGGCACTGTGGGTTGTGTTCACCCACAATGTTTTCTGGAAGTATTGCTGAGCCCTTTCTGTGATTTCCCTTGCTGTAAGCATTCCTGTTTGCGGTGCAGTGCCGTTTAAGGGCCCGAAGATCATGGGTATCCAGTATGATTTTTCGGCCTTGACCCTTACACACAGAGATTGTTCCAGATTCTCAGAATCTTTGGATGACGTTATGCACTGTAGATGATGATTACTTCAACCTTTTTGCAATTTTTCGCTGGTAAACACCTTTCTGATGTTTCTCCACTATCTTTGTGCACAACATTGGAAGAATTGATGATTCTCTACCCATCTTCTCTTCGAGACACTGCCACTCCGAGAAGCTCTTTTTATACTCCAATCAAGTTCCCAATGGACCTCATTAATGGTAACTGGTCTTCCAGCTGTGTTTTTTGTATAAGTGCAGTTGGCTTAGCCTCTTATTGCTACCTGTCCCAACTTTTTTTGAGATTTGTTGGCACCATGAAATTTACAATCAACCTATTTTTCCCTTAAAATTATACATTTTCTCAGTTTAAACTTTTGACCTGTCATCTATGTTCTTTTCTGAACAAAATATTGAAATTTGGCACTTCCACATAATTGCATTCAGTTTATATAGTGTCCCAACTTTTGGGGAATTGGGTTTGTATATATATATATATATAGAGAGAGAGAGAGAGAGAGAGAGAGAGAGAGAGAGAGTTGTTTGTTGAAAGCTCCTCTTTAAAAGGTTCTTTAGGAACATGTGTGCAAGAACGAATGTTGCACACAGATGTCACATCTAGTAAGATACACATCACATTAAAGGAGAATGAACAACTGCAATCAACGGATCATCTTTTCAAGCAGGCTTTTGTTGGCCAACCGCCAGCAATTAGCTGGCATGCAGGATGCGACACAGTCCGC
Source organism: Vanacampus margaritifer (assembly GCF_051991255.1). Lineage (NCBI taxonomy): Eukaryota > Metazoa > Chordata > Actinopteri > Syngnathiformes > Syngnathidae > Vanacampus > Vanacampus margaritifer. Next base: position 37,655,849 of record NC_135432.1, on the reverse strand, counting down.
ATTGCCAGCCACAAAGACTTGGAGTGTTGGTTAAAAATTTCAATGAGACTGATGTGATGTGCAATTTCTACTAGATACACACATGATACACAAATTCCAGAGTACATTTATGCGTATTGTTCATAGCTGTTTGAGGCTTTGTCCAATTCACACAGTAGCAGTGATGAGATCGGTTTCCTCTCGAAAATTCTCATAATAAATTGCAACGTGAACAACCTACTTGTTTGCTTGAATCCCTTAAGGGAGAAAATCAATTTGCAATTTGTATCTCGGTGATGAGCGTTGAAAAGACCAAGAAAGAGAGAGCTCCCAAGATCGGACACATCATAATGCCTTTGGCAATCAATGGCACTGAGTAGATGTGGCTCTGTAAACTCGCTGCCAGATCAGACAGGGGAAGTGAGTGATTTGTGTCACATCAGTGGGCAGTAAGTGTGCAAAGGCATCGTCTTAGTGGGCCGGTGCATAGGAAACAGCTTTACCTGGCTCCCTTTCACCACACACACACACGTATCTATCTGTGAGGTGTTGTTGCCTGCAGTGTCAGTTCGAAAACATGGCCTTCACTCAATCAATCGACCAACCAACCTATCTTTATATGCATTTTAATGGGCGTCAATTATACAAGGATTTTTACTATTTGCAGGCTGCCCCGGTCCATATCCCCCGCAAAAAGCAGGGGTCCACTGTATAGAAATATGTTATTGTAGTGATATTTACTTTTATTTTGTCATCATGAGCATACTTGGTACTGGAATAATCTAAAATTAATCTAAAATAACCAAGTTTCATTACTTTAATATTATAGTAATTGGATCATGTTACTAACTATATTTTTTGAACAGGTAACTACTACCGTAGTAACTGTATCAGAATACATTTTAAAAGTAACATTTTACAACCCAAATGTCATCTTATTCAATATGTTTGCTTTATTCTCATGACTATTTACATTGTAGATTCTCACTGAAGGCATGAGAGTGACTATTTTGAAGAAACTAGAATATAAGACATGTTTTCAATTACTTCACCTTTTTTTAAGTACATAACTCCACGTGTTCATTCCTAGTTTTAACGCCTTAAATGAGAATCTACAATGTCATGAAAATAAAGAAAATAGATTGAAGAAGGTGTGTCCAAACTTTTGGCCTGTACTGTATATATATATATATATATATATATATATATATATATATATATATATATATATATATATATATATATATATATATATATATATATATATACATATACAGGGTGATTCAAAAAGAATACACCAAAATCATCAAGCGATATTTCAAAAACAAAAACAATAGAAGACGCGAGTTTGGACACGTGTTGTAGAGTACGTACCTTCAAGTTTTTATTTCATGTTTTACAAGTGCTCAATGTGGCCACCACTGGCAGCACAGACAATATCATGCCGTTGAAAATTGCTCCCAAATGCTCCTCAGGATGTCACGGTCCACCTTGTTGATTGCAACTGTTTTTTTTCATCTTTTATCTAATTGATAACGTAATGGGTATAATCAGTGATCATTTGATAGAGGAGTTATCCAAGTTTATTTGGATGTCAATTTCACCGCTGTGGTTTTGTAATCCTTCCACCACTGGTCAATTGGTCACTGTGTGTGACTTTTTCTTGTCGATGTGTTTTAAAGACAAAGTTTATGATCCACCACTTCCAGCAAATATTGTTGACATGAAAGATGGAATAACATCAATAATCAACATGGTGGACATTCTGAGGCACACGTGGGACAAATTCTCATATCAATTTAATGTTGTGCGTGCTGCCGGTGATGGCCACATTGAGCACTCGTAAAACATGAAATAAACACTTGAAGGTACGTCTAACAGATGTATCCAAGCTAGAGTTTTCTATTGCTTTTTATTTTTGAGATATCGCGTGATGATTTTTGTATATTATTATGAGGCACACCTTGCTAGTACGGTGAGGTCTTCTGCTGCTGAAGCACATCTGCCTCAAGGTTGAACGCACGTGTTGTGCAGTTGTAACAAGTGATTGAGTTACTGTTGCCTTTCAAAGCTCTAACCAGTCTGGCCATTCTCCTCTGACCTGTGGCATCACAGAACTATCGGTCACTGGATATATTCTCTTTTTCTGACCATTTTCTGTAAACCCTAGAGATGGTTGTGCATGAAAATCTGAGTTGATCAGCAGTTTCTGAAATATTCAGACTAGCCACAAGTCACTTCAATCAACTTTCTTCCCCATTCTGATACGCGGTTTGAAATGCAGCAGATCGTCTTGACCATGTCTACATAATTCAGATTTTTAACATACTTAAAGGGTTCGCACAACTTCTTACCCTTTTGCCAATCTATTGTAATTTTCTTGTCAGAAAAAGGAAGACTATAAATTATTTTTTTGGGGGCACGTTAAATGCAAGTCCAAGCGTTATCCTGTACATGAAAAATTAACATTGTTATGATATGAATGTACTGTAATTAGAATGAATACAGTATATAAAACAAGATTGATGCCATCTGAGGTTGAGCAATATGCATCAAATGCACATTAGGGAACCCAGCGTTAGATCATTTGGCATGAGCAGTCCTGGGGGGCAGGAATCATTTCCTAAAAAGCATCTCCACACCAGCACCCACAGGGCCCAGCATACTGTCAGAGACGGAGCTAAAAGTCAGAGTGAAAAACAGAAGCAGAGTGTGGTGAATGATAGTCGCCATTTCAGCGAGGTTTTGTTTCTGAGTGAATGCAAAAAAAGGAGGAAAAAAAGGCTGAAAGGGTTAAATGTTGGCAAAAAATGGGAAGGGTACAAAAGGCTTATTGTAGGGGCCAGAAGTGTCCCCGGAAAGGAGGGGAGAGAAAAAAAAGCCACCACTGGCCAGTCCCCCATTCCCATTGTAGTGGAAGGGAGTGCAGCCACGCATGACAGATGTCCCTTGCTATTGTTTCCACAGCACCCTCCTCTTTGCCGCCCACTTTCAAGCATTCCATGAGAGAGCCTCGGTCTGGTCAAGTCGGTCAGCACGCCTTGCCGTGCACTCTCTACTACCATGCGGGACCACGCACAGTAAGTCGATGAAAGAAAGTGGTCTGATGTGACAAAAAACAGCAAGCCATTAAAATAAAACCAATGAGAACCTGGACCACGTATTAGGAGTCTCACCCAGCCTCACAATGATGACAGTCCTATCTTAATGTTTGAGAGCCCCAGACGTCCTAGAAAGAGAATTCAACCAACATTTGGGCGAAAGCACAATACTTTAGCATTCTTGACAGCAATGCAAACACACATAACAACTAGGTCTAACCTCAGCCAGCATTAACGGCTTTTAGATTCCAGTGGAAGTAATTGGGAAATAAGCACACACACTTCTCAAAGACGAAGACAAAAATAAGTGAGGAAATCAACAATGGTGTTGTTGTTTTTGTTGTAACATGTTAGTGCTGGTAGCTAGCGCGGTCGGGGAACTAGCTCACTTGGTTTAGAAAAAAACTGAGATTCTTCACTTCGAATTCACAGATGATAAATGCATATAGCAACCAATAAAAGCCGAAAGTACAGAAGACGCACGAATGTCCGTGTTTTGGGACCCATCCTACCTCAGTGCATACTGAAGGAATTATTTGATTACTATATTAAGTGTAAGCTTTGCGTGTTCAAAATAATTGCATTGAGATCTCTGAAGAAGTTTCCTTTGCAAAGATTTATTTAGGAGCTCTTAAAGACACAGGAGAAAATGCTTACATTCAAAGGTAATGTTAAGCCTCGAGTGTGTCGAATATGAAAACACCCACACTTTTTATCCATGAAGAAACTTCCTCTCCCACTTACAGGCTTACAAAGGGTTAGTAATTATAATAAGCAGACATGTGATATACCGACATGTTTACTCCAGTTCTCCTATCAGCCCGGATATAATGATGTAGGCAGGTAATGATCTTGGACCTTCAGTTTTTACGACATAATGAGTAATGGCATGAGAACTTGCCTCCCTTTAAGACACACATTTTTATCTCCATGAGAACTTCCACATTCTTTCTTATCTTCATGAGAACTGGAAGGGAGTAAAAGTTCCAATATATTTCACAACAACATTATCACAGTTTTTCTTCTTTTCACTACACAGTTTATATGGCATCTATATACTTATAAGTAAATTCATAAACAGTAAAAATATAAATTGAAAATGTTAAATGTCTTCAATACGTTGCCATGTAGTCCGGTCCGGGCGGTATCGGTAAATGTTTGTAATCCAATCGATTCTACTAATAAACGTTTCAGCTTGTACGAGCTTGCAAGGTGTGTTGAGCTAAATATTCCGCATACGTCTTGCTTACACAAGTAACGTTAGAGGAAGCTGGGGGTGACATTCAATAAAACAACATCCGAGTCAAAATCCTTGTGATGTTTGACAAGAATCAGAGTCCCCGTGGCTCAGGGTGTAGAGACGGTCGTTCAACCAGAAGGTGCCGTACGATCCCCGCTCTCCCCAAGTCATGTGTCGTTGTGTTCTTGGGCTAGGCACTTCACACACATTGCCTCCAGTGCCACTCACACTGGTGTATATGGAAGGTGCGAATGTTGGGTGGTGATCGGATGGGCTGTATGGGCACACTGGCAGCCACGCTTACGTCAGCCTGCCCCAGGGCAGCTGTGGCTACTTAAGTAGCTTACCACCACCACAATGTGAATGTGTGAGTGCATGAATAATGTGTCCATTCTATTGTAAAGCGTATTTGAGTGTCTAGAAAAGCGCTATATAAATCGATGAAATATTATCATTAAGAAGGAACATGAATGAAGATGTAGACTGCTACATTAGCCTCCTGAGCTTGTGGAAGGTTTTCACTTTACACATTACTTAAGTGGTAATTTAATTTTATTCTTGTATCCAATTTACAATAATTCATCCATATGGTGCTTTGTTACATGAGCAAATGCCAAATTAGTTTTATTCATACACTCATCATATTCCTTGATCATGGAACCAGTCCCAAAGTGTCATTCTAATCACCCATCTACCATAAATGCAGCTGACCTTTACCAACTTGAAAAAAATCAAGGTCAAACATTGAAATAGTAAAAAAAATAAAAAATACAAATAGGTTGGTGGTTTCAAGTATTTATTTGTTTATTTTTACATTATTTGGGCTTCCAGCTCATAAAACCCATATAAATCAGGATGTAAAAAAATTTGAATAATGTGAATGTCTGGTACTGTGTTACAAGAGGAAAACAAGGGCCACAATACAATACTATCAAGAGGAAAATGATGGCCACCAGACCCAAAAACAAAGAGCTGACAGCAAGCATCAATAAAGCCTGGGGTTCCAGGACCCCCACGCAATGCCACGGCGGATCGAGGCAGTGATTACGGCAAAGGGAATCCAACCTCTATTGAAGATTGACATATCATTTTGAAAATACTATCCAACCATCCATCTATTGTTTCCCCATGCAAAACACTGGGATGTATACATGGCGATTTATTCACATTATTCAAATTTTTTTACATCCTGTTTTAGGGGATTTTATGAGCTGGAATCCCAAATAATGTAAAAATAAACAAACAAATACTTTAAATCATTTGAGTTGTGGGCCCTAAATCTATAATCTATGAAACTTTTTGACGAGCACCTATATATATACTGTATTATAATAATAACAGGCATTTCATCACATTGGGCTGCAAAGCCTAATCAAAATGTTAAGTGAAGCACAGGTGAAAGCCCTTCAGAAAGTAAAGAGTGGATGTAAGCTGTTTTGACAAAGTGGCTGTGTTCTGCATTTCCCCCTTCAGCAGCCCACCATGTGGCAGGCCCACAGAGATGGCTCATCGGCCTGTCACTCAATGCAACAGTGTGCCAGTGGGAAGTGAGCACAACAATGGCCTTGTCTGGTTAACCAAGAGGAGTAGTAGACAATCATTCATTGCTATGCCTTACTAGCACACTGTCTGCTCGCCAGCCTATTCTCCATTCAGTCATAGGCGACACTTGCTTGCTCCGACTCCAAGCAACTCCCCCAGACCCCCAGCTGCCTGGTAACATTCATTTTACACGCATGTTCACACAGACACACATTCCAATGCATAAGTATGAGAAAGTGACAAAGAGGGGTGTAAAATCTTTTTGAAAGCAATAAATGTTTACCAGGTGGATCAGTGCCAGTCTGTTAAATAATTTGCAACTAACAATGAACCAGTACGAAGTCTATCCATCAAAAATTAAGCAAATGCTGTGATGCTTTCAGATGTGCAATAAAAAGAGTGTAACACCTACCTTAAAATGTCAAGACTTTTTTTTTCTTCTTCTTTCTTAAAATAATAAAATATGTCAGTTGGTCTTAATGATGGCAACAAGCCAAGAGAAAAATGCAGTAAAACAAAACAATATTATTAATGTTGACGTTTTTTGTTCATCTTCACCCATTATGTTTGTAAAATTACACTCAAAAAACGATGCATTGGCTTTGTTTTTGTTTTGTTTTTTAAAGAAAAGAGCAAAGAACGAAAAATAAAATTAAAAATAAACATAAAACACATCAATGAATTCAATGGAGCAGTAAGGTGTTGGACGTCTGTTCTGTGCTGCACTGTGATTGGATGGGATGTGTTTCCATGGTGTAACTTGCATAAAACCAATAGCATTTTTTTTTAAAGGTGACATATATATTATATAAAATTAACTTTTTAATTGCTTGTATATCAATAGTTTTCATTCCTTTATTTAACCAGGTAAGAAACTCATTGAGATTAAAAATCTCTTTTCCAAGAGTGACCTGGCCACAGGGGCAACAAAAACACACAATCGTTACAAATTAAGACAAACAACAATGTATATTTATACACAAAATCTTCAATATACTATCAATAAATTCAACAAATGTGTGTGTGTGTGTGTGTGTGTGTGTGTGTGCGTGTGTGTGTGTGTGTGTGTGTGTGTGTGCACGTGTCCTCACACACTCCATACGTTAAAAACAGTCACATTGCCCAATAGCATTGGTTTCGCGTTCCTTTACAATAGCCTTGAACTCTCCAAGCGTAATACGTTCAGGCAGGTTCAAATCCTTTTGTAAGGTATTCTATGAAAAGGGAGTGGCATATTTGAAAGCTGTCTTTCCCACCTCTTTCCTGACCTTAGGAACTGTCATTATCTGTCATCACTGTCATCATCATAGTTGAGTTTCTGGAGTGTCTGTCAACACACCATGTAAAATTTTAAAGCAAATATTCATCAAATCCACACACCCATGTCTGTTCAAATGCCGGGTTTTTGACTGTTACTACAAAAGAAAAAGTAAATCATTTTAAAACATTTTCCACCACTAACATGGCCTATAATGTTTAGGAATCAATATTGCATTAACCAATGTTTTTAATGCTCAATTAACGACCGCCCCTTATTTGGAAAGCCTCTACTATATAGAATCAGATTTGTTCGAGCATCACTTCTTAAAGCGTAAACAAAACTAAAAAGAATCAAGCAAAAATTCTTGAAGTGTAAACACAACTAAAAAGAATCATGCAAAACTTGTTGAAATGTAAACATTTTTTTTTGCTTCAAGCAAAAAATTTTTGAAGTGCAAACAAAAACTATGACTTAGAAAAACGTTTGCTCTCTATGACATCATTTCTCACTTACACTCCCTGTTTTCCTGTCTACGTTTCCTCGTTTTTCATTTATGCTCCCTCATTTGCGCTTCCTCATTTTGCGTTGAGGCTCAGACTTTTGCATTTTCATTGGCTGATTGTTTTTGAGTGACAGCTTAATGGCCCGGATGTAGCAGATGCACCAATCTATGCGTGTCTGCTGTCTATGTTCCAACTGCCGTGTCATTTTGGAAGAGGACAGCGTCCTAAGTGTAACATTTCTAAAATCGATAAACACAGTGTGGAACAGACTAAACGTTGGTTTCATGCAGAGGCCTCAAATCATTCGGAAAGAAAGCAGTTTAAGTAGAAAGGTAAGATTTATTGTACGATCATACGATGCGGTCAAGTGAGCTAATGTCGTGTTGCTAATTTTCACGAGACTAAACATATTGAAGTCACAATCTTCATTTGGAGCCTACTTTTGGGCTGTTAGTTTCTGTCCAGAAGGAATTTCCTTTTACCTGGGCCACTCATTGTCTTATGGGTAGTGTCAAAATAAGAACAACAATTTGTCCCTGCACTTTTTCTTATACTGCATACTGGATCTTACTAGATAGACACCTTTTCATCAGATGTTAGTTGATTATATAGTTGCTGTTTTTATTTGGTTCTTTTTGCATCCCACTTAGGCTAAGTTAAAATCCATATGTTGTTAAAACACGTTTTGGAGTGAAATTGAAGTTGTCTTTTTAACCAATTGTAACATACACAATAGGCTTCAACATAATATCGAAGCCAAATATAAAAAAAAATACAAATTGAAACATATATCCAATGTCTGTACTACAGTATATATGTCTATCAGTATTACTAGTATTTTCAATGTTAAAAATATGTGCCTATTATTTTTCTTTTGGTTAACAAGACACACCTAAAAGTTAACTTATGGAGGATAATGACTCTGTTTTGATAATGACCCAGCTAATATAAAAAGGGAAATATACTGGACTTTTACCAGACCGTTTTAAAAACCATTATCATTTATTGCATAAATATGCTGGTGTATTCATTTTGTTTGCACAGGTGCCAGCATGCAGTCACACCTTGGTTCACCCGGCGGACACTAGTGACATGTCTCTTTTTCGATATTCCCTAACCCTGTGCGTGCGCAAAGACACTTTGCATGCTGTTCAGCACCGCCTCTGGAGGTTGATAAGGGACGAAATAGAACTACCTATTGATCCATCTATAGACGGTGGCAAATAGTATGACATAAAAGCGAGGGTCAAGTCCAGCAACTGAAGATCCTTGCAGTATTTCCTGTTTGCCCAGAAAATGAAGAAATTATGCTTCCTAGACATCTTCAAATTTTGAGTTTGAAATATTGAGTACAAGTTAAACCACATCAAGAGTTATTGAGTAAATTTACTCTTTACTTTAAATAATACAATAACAGACCCAGAGGGCCGATACATTATTATTCAGGTGACTATATTTAATAAAATATATACACTTGGTAATTTATATGCCCCTAATAATGATGATCCGGCCTTTTTCCATGAATTTTTCTCTCAGCTGTTTGATTTAGCAGCGAACTCTACTATTATTATTGGAGGAGACTTTAACACAGTCTTAAATCCATTAATTGACCGTTCTAATAATACAACATGTAGACGATTACAATCTACTAAAGTAATAGGGGAATATATGGATGACTTTGGCCTCGTCGCTGGAGACTTAAAAACCCAAATAAGAAGGAATTTACCTTCTTTTCCGCTGTGCACCGGTCTTTTTCAAGAATTGATTATTTTCTTACAAATAACTCTATTGCTGATAAAACTGTTACAAAAATACATCATATTATTATTAGCGACCATGCACCAGTCTCCCTTTCCCTACAAGTTGATTATACCTTTAAACCACCACCGACATGGCGGTTTAACATCTCACTGCTAAACGACGCAGAGTTTGACAAAATTATAAGAAAAGAATGGGCAGACTTTTTGGAAATAAATGACTCTCCAGACCTATCGCCATCTCTTCTCTGGGAAACTGGGAAAGCAGTAATTAGAGGTAAAATTATATCATATTCATCTTATAAAAAGAAACAGGATCAAAAATCAGAAAAAGACTTGGAAGATAAAATTAAACAACTGACGGATGAGTACGCAATAAACCCAAATAACCAAATATGGACTGACTTACAAAATACAAAAATACAGTTAGACGATATGCTAACTAAAAAGACAGAATTTATAATACAACAATTGAGATATAACAACTTTGAATATAATAACAAATCAGGTAAATTTCTTGCAAACCAACTTCAACGCAATCGGGAAAAGTCTCTTATAACGGCGATTAAAGGGACAACTGGTGAATGCACACAATCACCAGAAGAAATTAATCACATTTTTTATAACTATTATCGTAACCTATACTTAGAAACTAACAAGCCTAACCCTGAGCATATTGAGGCATTCCTCAGTAGCTTAAATATACCTCAGTTAACTACTGAATATAAAGACATGTTAGATGCGCCACTTACTATAAACGAGTTGTACAGTGCTCTAGATAGTATGCCTAATGGCAAAGCACCTGGCCCGGATGGTTATCCGGCTATATTTTTTAAGCACTTCTGGTTAATGCTTGCTCCACTATTCTTAAGAGTAGTAACAGAAATTAAAACTAAGGGTTACATACGCCCACACATGAATACAGCAGCAATTAAACTTTTATTAAAGCCAGAAAAAGACCCCACCCTTCCATCAAGTTACCGTCCGATTTCACTAATTAATACTGATATTAAAATTATCACTAAGGCTTTCACATCTAGACTAGAAACAGTAATCTCGACAATTATTCATAGCGACCAAACAGGCTTTATTAAAGATCGGCACTCTACTAATAATATTAGGAGACTCTTTAACCTTATTAGCATGTCACAGCGGCATGATAAAAAGGCAGTTATTATATCATTGGATGCAGAAAAAGCTTTCGACAAAGTTAACTGGTCCTTCCTCTTTGCTGTTTTAAATAAATTTGGCTTTGGGAAATCATTTATCCACTGGGTATCAGTATTATATGATTCTCCAAAAGCTACAGTTACTACTAATGGGATTATATCTCAGAGCTTTACTTTACAGAGAGGCACAAGACAGGGATGCCCACTATCCCCTTTATTATTTGCAATATTTATTGAGCCACTTGCATTAGCCATACGCCAGGAAAGAAGGATTCAAGGAATTCACTCTGGGGTAACAGAACATAAAATTAATCTATATGCCGATGACATCTTACTTTATTTAGAAAAGCCGGCTACTTCGCTAGGGGAAGTATTTAATTTAATAACTAAATTCTCACAGTTATCAGATTATTCTATTAACTGGACAAAATCAACACTTCTACCTATTACAGAAAATTCATGGAGCCCTGCAAGCCAGGACCCACACTACTCATTTCCTATAGGTAATTTAAAATACTTAGGCATAAAAATCTCACCTAAATTAACTGATTTAATTCATTTAAACTTTTCTCCACTTCTGGATAACATTTATAGTGAATAATCTTCCTATTTCTCTAATAGGACGAATAGCCACCATTAAAATGAAAGTTTTACCTAAAATAAACTATTTTTTTCTCAATGATTCCATTTAAACCTACGGCTAAATGGTTCCAGTTGTTGGACTCAGCCGTAACAAAATTTTACTGGAATAAAAAAAAAGCAAAGATTAGTCTATCTACTCTTCAGAAAAGCAAATCCAAAGGTGGTCTAGAGGCACCAAATTTTATGTACTACTATATAGCTAACCAGCTACAATATATCGTTCTATGGGCACAACCCAACAGAGACACTAACTGTTGGTTGGAACTAGAACGGAAGGATTGTAATAACCTCAGACTTCGAGATTTACTCTTTATTACAACATCGATTAAGCGTCATAATTGTTTTAAAAACCCAATGATTTCCGCCACCGTGACTGCCTGGTGGAAGGCACTAGAATTGACAAAAGCCCAAGTGGAGCCCTGTGGACTTTCTCCCCTATGGCATAACCCCGACTTTCAACTTAACAACCAATCGTTTAATTTAGCTGTGTGGGAGCAGAAAGGAATTACACATCTCCACCATCTCTTCTCAGATAATATGTTTATATCATATACATCCTTGCTCCAAAAATACAATATAAAAAACTGAATTTTTTTACATTATCTACAAGTTAAAAATATGATAAAGAAAAAAATTCCAACACTTCGGGGTACGCTCCAACCGCCTGTTTTAGCTAAAGATATTAACAAGCTTTCTCCGACAACAACAAAAAAACTTTCAAAAATATATAAGTTACTTTCATATACTGATAAAATGTCTTTACCCATCTCGAAATGGGAGACAGACTTGTGTCTATAGCACCGGAACCTGACTTTTGGATTCAAGTTTGTGAAAACGCATTTAAAATGACAAAACACACAAATTTACAACTTATCCAATATAAAATTATTCACAGAACATACATTACTCAATATATGATGAAGAAAATGGGACTCTCAGACTCCGACATTTGTCTCCAATGCTTACAAAACACTACAGACACTTATGTTCATGCTTTATGGTTATGTACTCCGGTTATGTATTTCTGGACTAAAGTCTTAGAAAAACTTTCCGCTATTTTGGACTGTAGGATACCTTTATCTCCAAACTTGTGTCTGCTAGGTGACCTAACAACAACTGACTTACCACATAAACAATTTCAATCTACACTTGTAGCCCTTACTATCGCTAAAAAAACAATTCTTGTTCACTGGAAAAATAAACAAACTCTGAATATTGACCAATGGTCTAACCTCCTCATAAATCACATTTTAATGGAAAAAATATCTGCCTCAAATAAAAAACAAATATCAAAATTTATAGAAACATGGTCTACGTATATAGAATTTTTTAACCTAATTCCGGTTACTTAATTCTGTCTGTTAGCGAGAGCCACTACATCGTGATAACTTACATTGATGTTTCTGCATTTGGTAATTTATTATTATATTATATTAGTAGTATGGGATTTTTTTTAATGGGCTTTAGGTGAACTGATGAATACACACACGCTCGCACGCACGCACACACACACACACACGCACATACACATACTCACCCACATACAAAAAAAAAAAGTATATATATATATATATATATATATATATATATATATATATATATATATATATATATATATATATATATATGTGTGTATATGTATATATATACAGTATGTATATGTATTAAAAAAAAAAAAGAGTTATTGAAAAAAGTATTAAATACTGTGTTCAAAGCGAAGAAAGTGTCATTCAATAAAAAGAGGAATTTGAAATGTTTTATTTGATGAAAGGTCCAGAAGAGCTGTTGCTGCATCTGTTGCTGTGGTTGTGTCAACATTGATTTGAAGACCAGCTGTCTCATCCCTCGTCCCTTGGCTGCATGCTCATCATGGTTATCCTTTTGTGGGCAATTTCTTCCACCTAGTAGCAAGATATTCAAACTTTTGAGATTAGGTTCACTTAATATGACAACAGCCCATTATAACATTTGTCCTAGTTACTTATGTTTAACAAAATGGCTTGCTGACACAGTGACACTGCTCACATCTCTGTGACACTGACAGACTAGCATGTCAAAGGCAGAGGTGCAGAGTAGCCAATATATATACTCAAATAAGAGTAATGTTACATTGGAAAATTATACTAGATATTAAGATAAGTGTATATAGTAAGAGAAAAAAAAGTACTTGCAAAACTTAAGTACTGTGAGTAATGAGTAACTAACAGCGTAGGTGCCTGATTTACTGTTTGCAAAGCATACATGATTGTAAAACTCCTGAAATTTTGCAAGAAAGTATAATAATCTCGAGTATGAAGGTTCAGGTTAAAATTACTAGCTGCTTAAAGATTTACTCACAGTAAAAACGTTTTTTATGTTCATAATAGGAGTACAGATACTTACTCCTATTTGTAAATGTAGCTGCAAGGTGGCACAAAACAGTGTCTTCTTGTGCCAGTGTTGTGTCAGGAAGGGAATCCGACGTAAAAAACTTTGGCCAAATCAAACATGCGAATCAAATATATGACTTCCATACCGGATCTGTTGAGGCCCGGGTTAACAACGACCGCCATCGGTGCTGACCTACACGGTGCCAATGGAAACTGGACTACTGTTGGTCGAAGAAGAAGAGGAGGAAGGTGTGTTCGTAGGAAGAAAGAGAAGAGGAACACCAAGAGTCTAGGACTGAGAGTAGGGACTTTAAAAGTTGGAACGATGACAGGAAAAGGTAGAGAGCTGGTTGACATGATCCGGAGGAGGAAGGTGAACATACTATGTGTTCAGGAGACCAGGTGGAAAGGGAGCAAAACTAGAAGTTTAGGTGCAGGGTTCAAGTTGTTCTATCATGGTGTAGAAGGGAAGAGAAATGGAGTAGGAGTTATAGTGAAGGTGGAGTTTGTTAGGAACGTCCTGGAGGTAAAAAGAGTATCAGATAGAGTGATGAGCCCGAAGCTAGGAATCGAAGGTGTGATGATCAATGTTCTTAGTGGGTATGGGCCACAAGTAGGATGTGAGCTGGAGGAGAAGGACAATTTTGGTTGGACTTTGATGAAATGATGCAGAGCATCCCTAGAAGTGAGAGAGTTGTCATTGGTGTAGACTTCAATGGGCACGTTGGTGCAGAAAACAGGGGTGATGAGGAGGTGATGGGCAAGTTTGGTATCCAGGATAGGAACGCAGAAGGACAGATGGTGGTTGACTTTGCAAAAATAATGGAAATGGCTGTCATGATTACTTTCTTCCAGGAACATAGAGTGACTTACAAGAGTGGAGGTAGGAGTATACAGGTAGACTACATCTGCTGTCCCTCTGAGTACATCAGAGGGACAGCACATGTTAAAGGCCTTGGAGATAAAGTCAGAGAGGCCAGACTGAGATGCTTTGGACATGCCCAGAGGAGAGATAGTGAGTATAGTGGCAGAAGGATACTGAGTTTCCAAATGCCAGACAGAAGGTCTAGAGGGAGACCAAAGAGGAGGTTTATGGATGTAGTTAAAGAGGACATGAAGGAAGTTGGTCTAAGAGCAGAGGATGCAGTTGACAGGGTTAGATGGAGGCAACTGATTCGTTGTGGCGACCCCTGAAGGGAAAAGCCGAAAGGAAAAGAAGAATAGGAGTACAGATACTTCAATATGTTACTGAAAAACAAGAAAAAAATATAAGGTATCATAAACTACTCTAAGATGTACAATTACTGTATTCAAAACATTGCTGGACACCAGCAAGAGGTGTCGGTGGCACTCATATGGAGAGAAATGTGTGTCTTTATTTTCAATCAAACAAAAAGGGGATTTGCAAACCATGCTCTTGGCTGCTATCAGCAGAGCGCCAGCGGTTCTGACTTGTAGTAAAACTACGTCAATTTGTGCATATCAAAGCGCATCCGAAAACTTAACAAAATAAAAGCACTCAGCGTCATTCAAAGGAGTCACTATAACACAATTTAGCAGTAATAAATTAAATAATAATGCATATATTTGTGGGGACTGGCATCAAGTTGTATTTTACAATTTTAAAAATATGCAGAAGTTGCCAAGTTACTTCATGTTAAAAATTAGATAGCTCTTAATACAAAAAGATCTTTTATGTTTCATTTCCAGTAAAGTTGAGTTATTTTAGAATGTGCATCCGTATTGAACAAAATAAAAGCATTCAACGTTGTGCAAAGGAGTTACTGTAACACAATTTAGCAGTAATTAAGTAAGTAAGTAACATTGCATATATTAGTAGGGACTGGAGTCAAGTTGTATTTTACAGTTTTTAAAATTGCAGGATTTCACAAGTTACTTCATGTTAAAAATTAGTTAGCTCTTAATCTGAAAAGAAAAATGCACTGAGCCGTCACCATTGTCTTACAAACGCAATTATGCCATGTAATGACAAAAAAATTACAACACAAATCAATGTCACACTCGTTTTTTTTTGTTTTTGTTTTTTTACAGTACAGTACCTATTTTAATTTTATTTTTTAATGTATGAATTTTTATGAAATTACTGATTCATTGACTAAAAAATGCAACCATATTTCTGTTAGGTTAACATTTCTTCCCACTTTTATGTTAACAAGAGTATGAACAATTAAGAAAAAAAAATTGTACACTTTATTATAAATTTAGAGATAAATTGAGATATAAAATTTGCAATTAATTTGTGATTAATCGTGAGTTAATTTTTTAAGTCATGCGATTAAATACGATTTAAAAAATTAATCAACTGACACCTCAAATAAATACCTGCGCATATACAGTGAATTTGAGAAATAGAAACTGTTGTTTACATGAAAAAGGAAACCAACTGATTGCTATCAAGTGAAATGTATCAAATAAAAGTCTACTTTATCTGATTACATGATTATAGTACATCATTTTCAGTGGGATAGGCTACTGGAATACTGAAATATTTGATAACTGCAACCCTACATTCTATCTCTCTGTTATCATGCCATAGCCATGTGCACATGAAGCCCATGAAGTTGATCTAACATTAAAAAGTTTTTTTATTTTCCTTATTGCCTGCCCTGAGCAATGAAAAGTAAATGCATGTTTAAAAGCTTCTATCCATGCAGCTACCATTTCCAACTTCTTCATCTTTGCTCTTTGCTGTCAAATGTGCCTCTTAAACACTGAAGAAAATGGAGCAAGCTATTTTTCTGTCAAGTCCGTAGAGGGCCAACATTTCGAGTTTCCACTTTGAGTGACCTCTTCATGTTAAGAGCCGAGTCATAACAGCAACAGGAACCCGCCCGCCCACAAAGACTATTTATTCTAAGTCACAAGTCAGTTGGCCCGGCCGCCAGTGGAGAAAATCATGGCACATGGCCGAGTGAGCTGTTCCACAAGATGACCCTGGATTGAGCTGGCAGACCCTTGGGTAAAATCAAATTAATGCATGTAAACATTTAGCCCCCTGAGCACTGTGCCGTGATCCCTCGCATGGGCTTAGGTGATCCAAGTCAGCATCAATCAGCTGGAGCACAATGGGAAGAGGCACAAGGAGGGGAAAAAAGCTCGGTCGCTCGCATTTTTAATAAGCATACCCGAATGGCATTGAGGAAGCTTGTGTCTCCCCATGAACGTGGGTAAGCGAAAGACCCAAGTGGCAATTATGAGAAGCTCTGGATGCAGGATCTTTAGCGATGAGTGGATAATCTGCTTGGACGGATTTAAGACTAATCTAGCATTTCTACTGTCCAAATCAAAGCGCAATGATACATATAGGGCTTATGTAACAATATGATGATTTTGAACATGGACAGAAGGAGGTGGATTCACTGAAAGCCCACTCAAGCATTAGTAAGGATTTACTTTGAAATTAAATATGAGATGACAACAACAGCAGAAAAAAGAAAGTCTTGAATCAATTAAGTTAGTGTCCTTGCTCAGCCACCAATTGTCAGGTGCGGGTGGGCAGCAGGAACTAGTGTGGTACACTAGAAAAATAAATCTCCCAAACACTGATAAGGACTTTACTTTCTGTTTTTATTTGAGGGAACAATGCATCATCAGGTTCACCTCAAATCTGAAAGTCTTATTTAGACCGTACACTTAAAATCTTCACCACCCTATATCCCTCATTCCATTTTTCTATATAGCGTTTATCCACACTAGGGTCATGGTTGAGCTGGAGCCTATCTCAGCTGACTTTGAGCATAAGAAAGCATACAGCCTGGACTGGTCCCAAAACAGCAGGGCACATGCAATATAGACAAACAAGCATGTACACTCATGGAAGAGGTCATCATCCTTAATTACCCTAATGTGTTTGTTTTTGGAATGTAGGAGGAGGCACAGTAAATTCCACATAAAAAGGCCTGAGCCGAATCAAATCCACAACCTATCAACAGTCAGGAAGAAGTCTGATAATCAAGTAAAATAGGTGTGACATTTCTATGCATCCTCAATTAGGAATTAACAGCAAATGACATGGTCATGCCTTACATGGTCATGTCAATCAATGACTGATGAAGATAGTTGACACTATATGCACTAATGCACACGTGTGGGAAACTCCTCAATGGCAGACATTCACAATCCCATTACCTTCCCCAGGTCAATCGCATCTCACCTGCACAGACACAAACACACAATTCAACAGTCACACATTTACAACTACACGTTCAAAACTCTTCCACCATGCCAACACACCCATGTGAGTTGAATATGGGCTGGTGAATGGGTCCCAGTTAATTTTGGCCAAGGATCCATGTGGGTAAGCCCAGAGGGCGCAAGGTGGGCCTCATATGGGCCCTAGCTAAAACCCACATGGGTATGGAATGAGCTGGTAAATGGGCCCCATCTGGGCTTCCAAGCTGGGTCCCAGTTAAAAGTTGACTCCTAAAAACTGACTATCATGAGAAGGATTTAAACCAGGGTAGCATGGATTCAAAGTCAGACACCCTAAGCACTGAGCTACAAAGCCACTTGACAAAATTGATGTCATAAATGCATTTAAGTGAAAATGACTTCCAGTGGACACATTCCTTTTGATCGAATGTCAATGTTTCCTGTGACGAGCGAGGAAAAGAAAAATGGCACCAAATTATCTCTAAAACTGAAAAGCCCTGGTGTGAAGGTGGATCTTAATTAAATCTCTAATCTAAATAATCAATTCTGTAAAATAACACCTAGTTTTGGGTGCTATTTAACTCTGAAAATATTAAAATACACTTCAGGAGTTGAAATCTGGTCCCAAAAATTTCATTCTGAAATTTTAACTCTTGCACCAAACTAAATTATGTGGACCTGGTGACTGCCGCTGCTTTATTTTCCCTTCACTACAGCTTGGAGAGGGAATTCGGTGTCAATGACTGATTTGGATGCTGCTTTACGGGTTCTGCACTGGTTGATTGGGACGAGATATGGAGCGAACCATCACCTTGAAGTTGCTGCCATGGAGATAGCTTCCCCGACCAACTGGGCTGGATCTGGATGAGGACCCACTTACCTGACGATGTCTTCTTGCAGTGCTTCAACTTCAATGGACTTTCGCACTATTCAACTTAATATTGTTTAGTATTACAAACTATGTAAATTGTTGCCCATTCGGCATCCATTGCAGCCTGGTCTTCCTCAAAGGGGGATTACCACATTTGCGGTCCCTTCTCAAGGTTTCTTATTTTTCCCCTGATGTTTTTTTTTTTTTTAGTTTTTCCTTGCCCTTTTGTGGTTCGATTAGGGGATGTCGTTGATATGTGTCAACTGAGGGCATGTAAAGCCCTTCGAGACTCTTGTGTGATTAAGGGCTATATAAATAAACTTGACTTGACTTGTCTTGACTTAACTACAGGGTGATTCAAAAATAATACGCCAAAATCATCACCCAATATTTCAAAAATTAAAAAAATAGAAAACTCTAGCTTGGACACGTGTTGTTCATACCAGAGATGGGAAATATCGTTCGAGAAAATAAAAACCCTGCGACATTTTGGCTGTAACCACAGGTGCTTCTACTCACCCGACCTTGTTTACCTGCCAGTTGAATAGAAGCACCTGTGGCTTAAGGCAAAATGTGGCAGGGTTTTTACTTTCTGGACATGAATTTCCCATCTTGTACACACCTTCAAGTTTTTATTTCATGTTTTACAAGTGCCCAATGTGGCTACCACTGGCAGTACGGACAACATCAAGCTATGGAGGTAAATATGGTGCAAAACTAACTTGTAAAAAAAGCCTTAATTTGTATCTGTAAAAGTCATGATTTGTACCTGTAAAACAAATGTGTACCTGTAAAAAAAAAAATTGTATCTGTAATAAAAATTTGTACCTGTAAAAAAAAAAAATTGTATCTGTAATAAAAATTTGTACCTGTAAAAAAAAAAAAGTGTATGTGTAAAAAAAAATTGTATCTGTAAAAACAAATTTGTACCTGTAAAAGTCATGATTTGTACCTGTACAAAAAAAAAAGTACCTGTACTGAAAGTGTAAATTTGTACAGACGCTCCCCTACTTACGAACATTCGAGTTACGAACAACGGTACATACGAACATTTCTGTGCGTGTGTCGGAAAATGTCCGGAAAGAGTTAGATTTTGTATTGTGCGCCTTTTTCCGAGTGTAGTGCTTCTTTCCGCCGCTAATACCGACGCTTGGCGCTGTGAGAGTTTACCCACGCTGTGAGAGCTCACCCAGCATTGACCTTCCTCTTCCTCTTCCTCTATTTTTTTTCTCATTACGTACTCATGGAAGAGATGGAGAAACTTCTCACCATTTGGCTCGAGGATCAGCAACAGCGGCGTATTCTTCTGAGCCTTATGCTCATTCAGGAGAAAGCCAAATCTATCTTTGAGGATGTCAAGGCTAAGGCTGGGGAAAGCGCTGCCGAAGAAACGTTTTCTGCCAGCCACGGGTGGTTTTGTCGTTTCAAAAAGAGGGCTAATCTCCACCATGTGTCCGTGTCCGTGTCCGGAGAGGCAGCATCTGCGGACAAAGAGGCTGCCGAGCGATTCCCCCAAGTGTTGAAGGAGATCATTGACGAGGGTGGCTATTCGGCTAAGCAGATCTTCAATGTCGACGAAACGGGTCTCCTCGACCCTCAACTTCTTCCTAAGTGTTCTTCTATTAAGTGTCTCTCGCTCTCTCTCTAACATTGTACTGTACGTACAGTACTGTACTGTACTGTATTCTCTCCATTTTATTAAAAGTTTTTTCAGTACAAACCAATGCAGTTTATTTGTATACAAGCCTTAAACATACTTATATAAACCTTCAATATACTTATATAGGCTTTAAACATAAATTAGAATACAAAATATAGCGCTGAAGCAAAATATAGCGCTGAAGCAACTTACGAACAAATTCCCCTTACGAACGACCGCTCGGAACGGAACTCGTTCGTAAGTTGGGGAGCGTCTTCTGTAAAAGTTGTGATTTGTACTTGTAGAAATGACAACTTGTAGTCAAAGAAGCTGCCACTAGGAGTCACAAGTGTTTTTTCTGCTGCTGTCCAGTGACGTGAGTTTTGCACCAAATATACCTCTACAAATGTAGCAAACTGATTTGTACTTGTAGAGCGCCGTGATATGTACTCGTAAAGAAGAGGGCGGGCTCTGGAGGATTTGGGCGGGCTAAAGCTCAACCTCATTGGTTGAGCGAACGACAGTGGGTTGAACTCAAATGACGCCCATAGTCCACAATTCCAAACAAACACAGTAGCCACCGGCCCACACCAGTTTACGAGTCATTTTGGAAGAAGAGGACGTCCCAGGCGTGAAAATTTCAACATGGTTTAATATACAAACACCGTGTGGAACAGCTTGAACGTTGGTTGACATGCAGAGCACTCCAAGTGGGCAGAAAGAAAGAAGTTTTAGTATGAAGGTAAGATTTATTGTACAATCAAAGCTCGTCATCCGGTGCTAGCTAGGTCATCTCATGTTGTTGTCACGAAAACTGAACACATTGAAGTCACGATTTTTATTTCAAGATTTGAAGCCTACCAGTGTAAACATACGACCAATAGCTTGTACCTGTAAAAAAAAAAAAAAAAGAAATCTCAAAAAAATACCTCATAAACAGCTGCTTAGTGCTTAGATGTGAAAATTACTATAGAGCTACAGAACCCTATTGAATGTTTTACAAGATGACCTGAACCTATAACCAAAAGTGGACAGTACTCAGCTACTTGTATTTGACTAACATTATATTCACGCATCTGTACTCTTACTATCATAATAAAATGAAGAGAAAAAAACGTTTTTAGAGTGGATCTTTAAGCCACTACAGGTATTTTAACCTCAAACCTTTATCCTCTGTATTTAATCATTTTATTTTAAATATTACAATTTCTTGATAAATGTCAGTATTTTTGCAATGTATGCTTTGCAAACAGTTAAAAAAGAAAGGCTCTTACACTCTTCGTTTACTCATCACTCACAGTACTCAAATATTTGTGCAAGTATTTTTTTCTGCGCTTTTAATTTCTACTTGAGTTAAATTTTCCAATGTAACATTACTCTTATTTAAATATTGGCTATTCTGCTTTTGAAATGCTAGTCTATCTGTATCACTAAGATGTGAGCAGTGTCACTGTCACCTAGCTGCTTTAACAAAAGTAACAAGGTCAAATGTTAGTTTATTTATTTTTAATTAAATGAGAATCTCATAAGTTTCAAAATCTTGCTCAAAAGGTGGAGACAACTGCTGGAGACACTGCTGAAGCATCTGTGAAAAGGATGACCCACTCCATCAGCAAGCACGGATAGACACAGACACTGTTCATAAACATTCCCATTTGCATTATTTTTATTTGGCTTCAGTGTTGAAAGCAAATGTGTATGTTTAAAGGTGTAAGAGCCTTTCTTTCTTTTTTTTAACTGTTTGCATGTCATCTTGTAAAACATTCAATAGGGTTCTGTAGCTCTATAGTAATTTTCACATCTAAGCACTAAGCAGCTGTTTAAGAGTTTTTTTTTTTGATAGTTTTTTTTTACAGGTACAAGCTATTGATCGTATGTTTACACTGGTAGGCTTCAAATCTTGAAATAAAAATCGTGACTTCAATGTGTTCAGTTTTCGTGACAACAACATGATATGAGCTAGCTAGCTAGCACCGGATTACGAGCTATGTTCGTATAATAAATCTTACCTTCATACTAAAACTTCTTTCTTTCTGCCCACTTGGAGTGCTCTGCATGTCAATCAACGTTTAAGCTGTTCCACACGGTGTTTGTATATTAAACCATGTTGAAATTTTCACGCCTGAGACGTCCTCTTCTTCCAAAATGACGCGTAAACTGGTGTGGGCCGGTGGCTACTGTGTTTGTTTGGAATTGTGGACTATGGGCGTCATTTGAGTTCAACCCACTGTCGTTCGCTCAACCAATGAGGTTGAGCTTTAGCCCGCCCAAATCCTCCAGAGCCCGCCCTCTTCTTTACGAGTACAAATCACGGCGCTCTACAAGTACAAATTAGTTTGCTACATTTGTAGCGGTATATTTGGTGCAAAACTCACGTCACTGGACAGCAGCAGAAAAAACACTTGTGACTCCTAGTGGCGACTTCTTTGACTAGAAGTTGTCATTTCTACAAGTACAAATCACAACTTTTACAGATACAAATTTACACTTTCAGGACAGGTACAATTTTTTTTTGTACAGGTACAAATCATGACTTTTACAGGTACAAATTTGTTTTTCCAGATACAAATTTTTTTTACACATACACATTTTTTTTGCAGGTACAAATTTTTATTACAGATACAATTTATTTTTTTTACAGGTACAAATCATGACTTTTACAGATACAAATTTTGACTTTTTTTTACAAGTTAGTTTTGCACCATATTTACCTCCATATCAAGCTGATATGAGAATTCTTCTTAAACGCGACTCATGGTCCTCCATGTTGATTCTGCAGCTGTTATTCGATAATTAATTTTTCAATACGTTGGAGCAGATCTCGGGTGTTCAAGCTTATCATCGCGGAATTGGTAGAAGAGGTGCTACACCTCGTTCTCTACTCTTGGCCTGCTAGATACCCGGACCTCACTGTGTGTGACTTTTCATGTTTTTGGGGGTGGGAGTTATGTTAAAGACAAAGTTGATGTTCCAACACTTCCAGCAAATATCAATGACATGAAAGATCAAATAACAGCTGCAATCTACAACACGGAGGACCGCGTGACAGATAAAGATCCCAATATAGTACTTTTCCTTAAAATTGCATGACATAATGTTCTCACAGCATCCCTGTTTCATTCTGAAACAACACACACAACACAGTATAAGGCTTCTTATTAATGGTATACTCAAGTGCTAATATAGAAATTTGAGGATTTTGTCTGCTCCGCTGTATCTCTGAGGCAAATACTGCACTCTCTACCCCACTATTGTACAGTGCACAGCATAAATGAGTACACCCCCTTTGAAAAATAACACTTTGAACAATGTCATTTAACACAAAAACAATTTCCCAAATGATGACAAGACTAAATTTATATAACATCTGTTTGACATATAACTTGAAAACAAGGTTAATAATATGAATTAAAGAACACAATTTTCAGTTTTATTCAAATAAGGGTGTTGCAAAAATGAGTACACCCCACAGAACTTCTCTGGAGCAAAGCCCAAATTTTAGACTATACAAGTGTCTACAGGTGAGTCTCATTATTCATTACACAGGTATCAAGCAGAAAGATGATTAGAAATGGGTGTTACTTAAAGAAAACTCTTTCTCATTCATTTTTGTATTCATTGAGAGATTAAAAATATATTTTTCAAAGAGGGTGCACTCTTTTTTTTACGCTGAGCAATTGTACATTATGTTGCTGGTTACATATTAAACCTTCCTGCTCAGCAAAAACCATATACCCCCAAAATGATGATTTAAAGTGAAGGAATATTCCTTTGCGGGGTGACGTAGCCAGGGTAGTGACGTACATGTCCTAAATGTTCTAAAAATAGCAACTGTCATGCGGGTGGTAAGCTGCAACGATAATGGGCCCTCCCAAGTTCAATGAGTTGAAGTAATACTTATCAATAGAGGGGAAATGTCACCAGCTGAACAGTTACTCACTACTTTTGCGTCTCCAACAGGCGTCGATCTTCTTGTTGCTGCTGCAGGCTATAAGTCACTAATGATGTAGTGAAAATATTTGTCATTTTTTCACCATTGCCGCAGTATTCGTAATCCGGGACAGGTCTGCTGCGATGGGGAATGAATGGACTGGAAGATCACTCCCTCCAGCTCCAAAGCCAATCCTCGTGCTGGTGCAATGCTCTTGTAAGAAAACACACTATGTTAATTTTTTTTTTTGGGGGGGGGGTGTTGAGCCAGAGCTCAGTATTGTTCATTCGGTAATCTTACCGATTCGACATGTCGTCATCATTGCTCTCTCTTTGTATGTGAGTGAGTATGTGGATGTGCGGGTGTGTGTGTGCATATGTGTGGGCGTGTGAGTGTGTACTCATGAATTCACCTAAAACCTATTTAAAATCCCATACCGTTCACCTAAACCGAATACTTCAGAATCCAGCTAGAGTCGTGAGGTTGTCAGGAGACCCAAAGAAGGATCAAAGAAAAGAAAGAAAAGTGAAATCCAGCTCCGACCAGGCATCACCTTCTACCCACCGGGTTACCAATCAGAATCTTTCACAAACCCCAGAAACATCTAAATTCCAACAAATTTGGGAGACCAAAGGAAAGACTGAGGAAAGGAAGGAAGGATAGATGAATCAGAGTGAGATCCACAGACATCAGCCTCCACCGATTCAACGACTAAAGGAAGAAGCAGATTGTATTTGAATTTCGGTAGATGCTGGTGTGGTGGATCATGCATGAAAACCTCCCCCAAAGAGGGGAGCCGTCGACCCCAGCCAGGACAGAGCAAGCACAACCCGACAGGGAATGGCAACGCCAAGGCACAACCCCCGGGCCGGACAGCAACCCCAGGAGCCAGGAGCGCCGTCCACCCCAAAACCGCCCGCGCCCCAAGCCCAACGCAGCAGAACGGTGCACGGCAGGCCCTCCAGGCACCCCACCGGCCCACAGCCCCCCGCTCCCCCCACAACCCCGAGACAAACAAAATATAGCTTCAGGTCTCGAGCTTCACAAGTGCTTGAGCAAGACTTGTAAACAACATATATCCTAAGATACATGCATACGTACATAACAGTTAACGCGTTTACTCGTCATTTACATCGACAAACTGTATACAACTTATAAATAGCATCACTAATGTTTTCCAAAAATATGCATTCTCACCTGCAAACGTAGAAGCTGCGCCTTTTGCACATATTTTATTCATTGTTTCGTCGTGTAGCATGACCACGCACAGCTCAGCTGTTGTTGTGACCAACAGCTGTTGCATATCGACGTCTGAGATTGGCTGAATAACATCACGTGATTTGTTGCGTGCTATTGGTTCGACTGACATAGTAGTCTGCAGTGTTGCCTGCACGTTTAATGAGATTTACAACTTGATTTTGGGAAAATGTGCAATAATTTTGAGTGCCAACAAACAAAATCTGATTCAGAAAAAAATTCAAAACAAAAACGATCCAGGTTTTCCCTCACCAGGGATCATTGATCTCAAAAACTAAAGCAGATATGTCGCCTTGGCCCACCGCCTATAAACTCTATCGTGCATGCTGTTATTTTGCAAAATTTTTATATTCTGGAGTGAAGCCCAGCTAGAGCCCACTTATTGCCCTTACTTAGTTTCTCCCATCTACTGCCCACCTACTGCCAAAGTGGGGCCCAACAATGAAGCCCACTCCAAGCCCATGTCCATCCAAAGCCCAACTAGACCAAGTGCTTTCCCATATGGGCCCCAACTGTACGTGTTCACTGGGAAGTAATATGCCGATGGTGTAGTCCAGGGTATACGCAGGTATAAGAAGTATACCCACTTTTTCAGTCAATATGAGTATACCCACTTCTAAATCCCCCCTGATGCACACGGTTTAGCCATGGCCGACCCTCCTCTGCCTCTAATTGGCTGGTACACCCTGCTTACACTGATTAGATTGGCTAACGCTTGGCATGAGGACTGATGAACCAATCGGAGGCAGAGTAGGGCGGGTCTTGTCGAGGAAAACAATCCATCAAACGCTCCCCCGAGCCATAATCCTGACCCAGAAATTTTGCCCAGGTGAACTGATTTGCCCTCGTACACGGGATACTTAATCGCGACATGGGTTCGATTTCCAGGGTGGACGCTGCCAGTTACACAAAACTACATTCTCTAGTGAAGTTTTATAGTAGCTATAGGCTGAAAGTTTAATTTTATTATTGTGAGCAAGTACAAATGACCGATTTTTAATTCTTACATGTCACCTTCTAAAAGAGGATGTTTTCCTGCACTACACCCAAATGTCTCCATGCCTTTTCATTTTCCCTTCACCCCTGCATAGCAAGCAAGCCAGCCCTGCAGATTGTAGCAGTGCAGTCGCTGAAGCACAGTTCTCAGCAATAATGGAACCCATTCAACAGTCTGTCTCCAGATGCTCTCCAACAACAGTCCTCCAGGCAAGAGCAAGAAGCAGCAGTGGGGAACGGGCAGGAGGCAATCTGATAGCCTATCATTAACAGACTAAATAAATTGAGGCTTCGGCGTGACGGTTAGAGGTGATGGTGTTATTGTTTCGGCTCCTGCGCCATTTCAAAGACCTGCTAAGCTTCACCAGAAAAGCTATTTAATGTTGCATGTAGCATTTGTGATGGACAGCATCCACTTTACAAACATTACCCTGAAAGACTGAAAAATGCCCTATGTAGCACTTTGCCCAAAAATATCTTTACAAAAGCTTTTTTATTTGACCATTTATGACACAAACATCTAATTAGCAGATGAACACCTTAGCTGTTCATAATAGGTACTATTGGTCTCAGATTTTGGACTGGATTGAGTTTAGAATTTCCCTCCCTCTGTCTGCGAATGTGATGTCTTGTAAATTGGGGGTGTTTTTGGCGGATTCAACATTGAATCGGCATCAGAAAGGCATGACATTTGATCACTGATTGGCTGTTAGCTAGCAAATCAGCGCACGGGGCAAGAAAAGGAAGTGACGAATGCAGATAAACAGCTTGGGATTGAAATTCTTTGCGAATTCGCTCATTTTGCAAATGATCACCCTTCACATTTGGACGTATAACGTCTGTCTGGACAGAAGATCGATAAGATGAATTCATCACTATGGTTCAAGAGAGACCGGCATTGTATTATATTGCCGTTAAAGGGTATGTCAATCGAGTGATGAAAGCCAAACTATGGCAAGACATGGAGACACAGCTGGATTTACCAGGTAGATTTTACTTTTATATGACACGATACTCTGTAAAGAACCCGAGGGTGTGTGTTGAATGGGAGTACTGGTATACCGTGAGTAATTTGTGGGGAAAAAAGAGCGATAGCTATGCATTGTTTACGTTTTTTACCCCGCTTTCCGGTTGCCTTTTTCTAACTATGTGAGACTAACGCTGCCGATGGTATGAAGGGGTATCACATCTGACGCATGCACATAAAGTAGTTAATATTCTGTGTCGGTGTCTATGGCTGTCATTTTTCCAGCATGATGTGCCTTTACGTCACAGGCAGTAGGTGTCGGTCACATTTGGCTGACGTTGGATTGGAGTATCGAGGCCTAAAGAGTCACATATGTGATGTGTTTTCACAGAATCAGGCTTATGTCATGGAGATTAGTTTTGAGTAAATAGCAAAAATACATGGTTTGGACAAAAATTTTAATTTTGAGATTTCTCTAAAAAAAAGATGTCTCTATTTTCATTTCCCAGCAGTAGAAAAGTTAAAATTTTGATCAGTGATTTTGTAGACAATGTGTGTTGTAACTAGGGTGTGTTTTTAGCCGAGCTGCTAACTAGCGCCGCATGTCTCGGGCACCTGTTCCAAAACATAACATAACAAAATAACCAATAAAAGTCGCAAACACCATAATGTGTCCCTCAGCACGAAATCGAACAGAAACCAGACGCATGTTAAATAACTAGATGCACATGTATGCAACACGGTTGTACGTGCTCTTTCTTACCTTATAGAAGGTCATCATGTGATCTGAACATCGGCAAATAATCAAAATATGGTTGATCATCACTCAGTTCCAGCATCTCTTTCTTTAACAAAGACACAGTTACATATCTCTGGCATCTTATTCACTGATTTTTTAAAAAAAACGATTAAGTATCAAAATAAGAACATTTACTAGGCAGCGTCATTATCCTGGGTACGTGATCGTGACGACATATCCGGTGCGTAAACGACAGCCTTCTTCATTCATTTGAATGCGAGTTTGCTGAAATAATGGGCAAGAAAATGGTCTCTCCTAATGTGGGGTAAGCGCACTTAGCACAACAACACGTAGCTAGCCTAGCAGAGTCAGCCGGATGTTTACTGTCCAGGTTAGGGACCGTCCACAATTTATATTTCCAGAGTGACCAATATCAATGGTGACTTGACTATTAACTTGAACCTCTGTAACACGCAACTTGCAGACGGTCCCTAACTTCTGAACGACTAACTTCTGCTGAATGCGTCCTCCTTATTGGCCACAGTTTCATCTTCACTTTCGGCTGGGCACAAATCTTTGGCGTGGGTGTACTGCTTTTGAAGAAATGCTTTTTGGAATAGGGCGTAATTCCCCTTTTAATGTCCACCATGGGACGCATTAATTCCTTGCGAGTCTCTTTGTAGTCATTGGTAGCCATGTTATTGTTTGCGTGTTTAAAGCATGCTATACGACACGATAATCACATGACTGCCAATACTCTACTTAATGCAAAAATATTCATAAAAAATACAATGAAAACTTTTTTTCTCTGGGAAGAGTTGAAATTAACTATTTCACAGAGTAGTTGGTTAGTTTTTAATAAATTTTGTGTTGCTTTAACTACTGATAACACATCACGTACGTCATTGACAAATCACTCTGCATACTCCACTTTATGCTCGTTTAAGTGGGATTAAATGAAAATATTTGCTATGAAATACGAAACATGAAGTTGAAAAAATTATGGCGAATCGCGATGGTCCTTAAGGCATCCCCGCCCCATAATGTAAAGCAGTGCATATTCGGAATGATTCGTAATTACTTTACAGTGCTGATGTGTTCCTTATGTATTACACTGAGGGGAACTAAAAAAACAACAACAACAAACTGTGTTGAACCATCAAAATGTTCTACTTTTATTTTGTGGTCAAAATGTATTTGAGATGTAATTGCCATGATGATAAAATATAAATTAACTTTCTTGTCACAGCATAGCAAATAATCTTTTGAAACAAATGAAATTTGATCTCAATAAAATAAACACACGGACGCACACACACGCACACTCACACACGCAAACACACACACACGTATCAAGAATTAAACAAGCAAAATTTGGCAGATGATGGCCCAAAAGATGAAGTTGTTTTGTGCTTGAGGCCAAAATCTGCATTTTTGCCTGATTTCATCAGTTGAGATGTCAAACGTTGTCAGATTTCAAAGGGTTTGGAAATGACTTTCCAACACTTCCCACTCTTCCTGAAAGTTTGGGATCAATATCTTTTTCCTAAGGTACCGGTTGCTATGAACCTTTTAAAGATGTACGTGCCAAAAACTTTAAATGCATTTTTCTCAAAATGAGGGATTTCAAACTGCCAACATTGAAATTGCTCTCAATTATTTTAGGTACCACCACCTACATCATTTGAAAGGGAATTAATTGTAGAATTATAATATATGAATATCTCATTTTCATTTTTGGAGAATAAGCCTGATTTTGTGAAAACGTATCACATATTGAGAAAATTATACGGTTAAAAAAAATCAATACCTAATGGATTAAAATAGAGCTGCTATTCTGGCCAGAATGATGATGAACGTTACAAGCTCCCATTTGACTGTTCTCAGTCTCAGTGAATGACGTTCTATAGTAGGTCTTAAAAACTCAACTTTTTTCCTCTCGACCTATAAGAATGGAACTGGACAATTTCCTAAGGCACTTTGAAGTCTTGTAAGGAATACAAAAACAGCACTGACATTTTTGGCCTTTTGACATACTTTGAAATGGAAACTTTTTCTTTTCTTTTTTGCGGCGGTGTTTTGTTATTGTTTTTTATAACATAGCCATTACCAATGTATTAATATTTTAACTTATTATAATATTATTTTATTAGTAAAATGTGATTGTCTCAATATTATTAATATTATTATTTTTTCAATTATATGAATTAGTTGTTTAGTGTAGCCGGTGGCCTTAATGCTGCTTTGCATGAAAATAATGTTGCTTCTTATGTTTGCTTTTGCAGATTGTCCCTTATAGTTGATTTAATTATATAAGTGGAGCACAACTATTAATTTGAAACAAAATATGACAATATAAAATGCAGAAAGGAACAACAACAAACAGTATAAAATTCCACTCAAATCAATAATGACTTGATTTTATATTCTAGCTTGATATAAGGCAGTGCACCGGTGTGCAAGGGAAAGTGTTGATCAATGCGGTATTAATGTAGCAATCAATACCAAGTAATCAAGTACCTCTGAAAATAACATTATGCCCCTGGAAACATGACCCTCAGCTGGATGAGTTCAACATTCAACTCCATTTCTTTCTTCTCTACAAATAATGTAGACTCACACATACATTTCAACACCATTACTACTATTGTACCATCCACGCATATCAGACCACCTGCAACACCTTCAGCTGGTTAAATATTTGCGCCTTTAGTGATTAATTCCAGACAAGTTCAAAAGTCTATTCTTTGCTCTTTATACGGATCACCATTTATTTATTTATTTGATAATACCTCATTTACAGCTGCCATAATACATTACATAATCATTTGCATGTCTTGAATTACTGTAATGTAAGGGTTGTAGTGGCGAGAAAGGAAACCTGGATGGGGTGCTCTTATCAAGGCTGACACCTAGTGGCCAAAATGTAGCACAGTTTAAAACATTTGAGTTGGGTCATTTACTTGAACTGTGTACATTTTGAAGGGCATGATCTGGTTCTCAACCACCTTTGAAGGTGTCTGCCATCTTGATTTTGGGACCTCTTGTCTATGGAGATAAATATGGTGCAAAACTAACTTGTAAAAAATGTTTGTACCTGTAGAAAAAAGTCTAAATTTGTATCTGTAAAAGTCGTGATTTGTACCTGTAAAAAAAAAAGTGTACCTGTAAAAAAATAATTGTATCTGTAAAAACAAATGTGTACCCGTAAAAGTCATGATTTGTACCCATACAAAAAAAAATTGTACCTGTACAAAAAAGTGTAAATTTGTATCTGTAAAAGTTGTGATTTGTACCTGTAGAAATGACAACTTGTAGTCAAAGAAGTCGCCACTAGGAGTCACAAGTGTTTTTTCTGCTGCTGTCCAGTCACGTGAGTTTTGCACCAAATATCTCGCTACAAATGGTGTAAAACTGATTCGTACTTGTAGAGCACCGTGATTTGTACTCGTAGAAGAAGAGGGCGGGCTCTGGAGGATTTGGGCGGGCTAAAGCTCAACCTCATTGGTTGAGCGTACGACAGTGGGTTGAACTCAAATGACGCCACGTTTTTATCATTAATATGCACAAATCCGAAATTCCAAACAAACACAGTAGCCACACCAGTTTACGCGTCATTTTGGAAGAAGAGGACGTCCCTGGCGTGAAAATTTCAACATGGTTCAATATACAAACACCGTGTGGAACAGCTTAAACGTTGGTTGACATGCAGAGCACTCAAAGTGGGCAGAAAGAAAGAAGTTTTAGTATGAAGGTAAGATTTATTGTATGATCATAGCTCGTAATCCGGTGCTAGCTAGGTCATCTCATGTTGTAATTGTCACGAAAATTGAACACATTGAAGTCATGATTTTTATTTCAAGATTTGAAGCCTACCAGCGGAAACATACGATCAATAGCTTGTACCTATAAAAAAAAAAAAAATCAAAAAATACCTCATAAACTGCTACTTAGTGCTTAGATGTGAAAATTACTATAGAGCTACAGAACCCTATTGAATGTTTTACAAGATAACCTAAACCTATAACCAAAAGTGGACAGTACTCAGCTACTTGTGTTTGAGTATCATTATATTCAAGTATCTGTACTCTTACTATCCATAATAAAATGAAAACATAACGTTTTTACTACAAGTGAGTCTTTAAGCCGCTACAGGTATTTTAACCTCAACCCTTTATCCTCTGTATTTAATCATTTTATTTTAATTACAATTTTTTGATAAATGTCAGTATTTTTGCAATGTATGCTTTGCAAACAGTTTTTTTTAAAGGCTCTTACACTGTTAAACATACACATTTGCCTTCAACACTGAAGCCAAATAAAAATAATGGAAATGTTTATGAACAATGTCTGTGTCTATCAGTATTACCACTATTTCTGATATTAATATGTGACAAAATCTTTGTTTTTTTCTGGCTAACAAGATAAAGTTTAACCGATTACGTATAATGCCAGTAGCTGTGTTTTGATAATGACCGAGCTAGGAAGCTATGATTACTTTTTATTGTATGAATATGCTGACCCAACCATTCTGTTTGCACAGATGCCAGCATGCAGTCAATCAAAGTTACTTCTTGATCCATCTCTAGACGGTGGCACATGGTGTCACATCAAACCTGCTTCAAAGTGGCTGTGAAGTCCAACAAATGAGAATCCTTGATACACTGGTTACTGTTCTAAGAGAATTTCACTGCAATCACCTTTGGGAAAGTGAAGAAATTATGCTTTTTAAATGTTTTCCAATTTTGATTTTGAAATGTTAAAGGAGTACAATTTAATCCATATTGAGAGTTACTCAAACTAGTCAGATCAAATAACAACATGTATCATTCAATAAACAAGATTGTGCATCATTTGAAATGTTTTATTTGATGTCCAGAAGAGCCGTTTCTGCATCCATCCAAAACGAGAACAGCATTCTTCTCACAAACAGAACAAAAGTTATTGATGGAGCTGTATGAGGAATCACCAAAAAAGGCAATACTGCTGCTATCAATAAGACGAGAGAAATATTCGCAAAAAAAAAAAAAAAAGCCGACAGACAAAATATATCTTATAATTGTTTCATGTTAGATGTGTATTTCACATTAATCGTGTTATTAATTATTGATTTAATGTAAAGCACTTCGAATTGACCTACATATTCATTCTTCGCTGTTACATCTCAACAGTAGCCAAAAGCGATCATGGCAACAAGTCGGCAAGTAGCCTATAACAATATATATAAAAAATAAGACTAAATAGGTGTTGAGCTGTAAATATATGTTGCCCATTATTGTAGCCACCAGAAAAAAAGACTAAGGCCACTGCCGCAGGTGGGGGAGGGGACCTCCGCCTGCTACATTCACATCAGCAGAAGATCTGCGAAATAAAACAGTCTTTTCCTTAATCCGGCTTGATGGAATACCCCCCAGGTGTCATCTCTTGTCTCCTTGCTGATGGATGGAGTGGGTCATCCTTTTCACTGATGCTTCAGCAGTGTCTCCAGCAGTTGTCTCCACCTATTGAGCAAGATTTTGAAACTTATGAGATTCTCATTTAATTAAAAATAAATAAACTAACATTTGACCTAGTTACTTTTGTTAAAGCAGCTAGGTGACAGTTGTCACCGGGGAAACAGCTGGAGGGCGGAGCCCGCCAAACACACCTGCTGCTCATCAGCCCGTCAGGCCAGGCTAAAGGCCTGGCAGAAGCAGCAAGGAGTGTCGGGTTATTACTCCGTGACGCTGCTCACTTGACTCGACTGGTAGCGCTTATTCAAGAATCAACTGTTGATCCCTATGACTTGCTTTTTGTCCGCCCTCGAGCGTGATTTTGTGTTTGTTTTTTGTCCGCCCTCGAGCGTGATCTTTATGTTTGCTTTTTGTCCGCCCTCGAGCGTGATTTTTGTGTTGGTTCGTTTTGGTGGATTAAAACTATGTTATCCACATCCCTGCCGTGGCTCTCCTACTTTCCTGCATTTGGGTCCTCCACTCACACACCGTGACAACAGTGACACTGCTCACATCTTAGTGATACAGATAGACTAGCATTTCAAATGTTAAATAGCCAATATTTAAATAAGAGTAATGTTACATTGGAAAATTTAGTAGAAATTAAAAGTGCAGGAAAAAAATACTTGCACAAATATTTGAGTACTGTGAGTGATGAGTAAACTAAGAGTGTAAAGGGTTGAGGTTAAAATACCTGTAGCGGCTTAAAGATTCACTCGCAGTAAAAACATTTTGTTTTCATTTTATTATGATAGTAAAAGTACATATACTGTAATTAAAATAAAATTATTAAATACAGAGGATAAAGGGTTGAGGTTAAAATACCTGTAGCGGCTTAAAGACTCACTCGTAATAAAAACGTTATGTTTTCATTTTATTATGGATAGTAAGAGTACAGATACTTGAATATAATGTTACTCAAATACAAGTAGCTGAGTACTGTCCACTTTTGGTTATAGGTTTAGGTCATCTTGTAAAACATTCAATAGGGTTCTGTAGCTTTATAATAATTTTCACATCTAAGAACTAAGCAGCAGTTTATGAGTTGTTGTTTTTTAGATTATTTTTTTTTTTTACAGGTACAAGCTATTGGTCGTATGTTTACACTGGTAGGCTTCAAATCTTGAAATAAAATTCGTGACTTCAATGTGTTCAGTTTTCGTGACAACAACATGAGATGACCTAGCTAGCACCGGATGACGAGCTTTGATTGTACAATTAATCTTACCTTCATACTAAAACTTCTTTCTTTCTGCCCACTTTGAGTGCTCTGCATGTCAACCAACGTTTAAGCTGTTCCACACAGTGTTTGTATATTGAACCATGTTGAAATTTTCATGCCTGGGACGTCCTCTTCTTCCAAAATGACGCATAAACTGGTCTGGTTACTCTGTTTGGAATTTCGGATTTGTGCATATTAATGATAAAAACGTGGCGTAATTTGAGTTCAACCCACTGTCGTTCGCTCAACCAATGAGGTTGAGCTTTAGCCCGCCCAAATCCTCCAGAGCCCGCCCTCTTCTTCTACGAGTACAAATCACGGTGCTCTACAAGTACGAATCAGTTTTGCACCATTTGTAGCGAGATATTTGGTGCAAAACTCACGTGACTGGACAGCAGCAGAAAAACCACTTGTGACTCCCAGTGGCGACTTCTTTGACTGCAAATTGTCATTTCTGCAGGTACAAATCACAACTTTTACAGATACAAATTTACACTTTTTTGTACAGGTACAAAAAAAAATTTGGACGGGTACAAATCATGACTTTTACAGGTACACATTTGTTTTTACTGATACAATTTTTTTTTACAGATACAAACATTTTTTTTACAGGTACAAATCACGACTTTTACAGATACAAATTTAGACTTTTTTCTACAGGTACAAATTTTTTTTACAAGTTTGTTCTGCACCATATTTACCTCCATACATACCTACTTCCAGTAAAGTTACAGTCAGGTCTGAGGAGAGGAAAGCCTCACATGTTCATTATAGGTATATTTCATCAATAAAAATAATTAGTCCTGTCTGGAGATTAACATTTTTAATCTAATTAATTACAGTATTTTTAATTAATTAATCTAATCTATTTATTTTATTCTCATATCTGCTAAAGGTCCCCAAATATATAATTTGAATTCTAGGACATAAAAAAATTGTAGTGCATGACTCATGAATTGAATACACCAAGAAGAGAAGATTTGAAATCTACATTTCTATTGTTGAAGTGTGCTTCATAAATGAAATTCAAAAGAAAACGTTTAAGAACATCAACAAACCAATTATTTTAAAAGATAATCTAAACTTCAATTTAGTTCAAAATTATATAATTATATAAACTAACAAACTGGTAATCAGGAAAAAATAGCGGTTGGAAGGAGAGGTTAACAAAAATATAAAGCTACAATATCTGGGTCATAACATCTCAGACCCAGAAGAGGAACTGGGGCTACAGTATCAACTGATCAAATCAAAAACCCACCCCAAGCGTTACAGGTTCTGACAACAGACTAACTAACGATATGTGTCCTTGAGTTTCTCAGACAAACAAGCTTGTTTACATTGAGAGTCTTAATTGATAAATCAGACTGCAGCTGCTTTTTTTCTTTTTTCTTTTACAAAATGTACAAATCACTGCATTCTTGTTAAGAGTCCCATCTTTGTTCTTTTTTTGTTAATAAACTTTCGTTTAACCACTAGCACTACCAGAATTTTAAAACAACTAGATCTCCCAGAGCCGTCATTTTGATAATTAATGGTTATCATTTGCTGTTTTGAGTAGCTAATAAAACCCCTCTCTTGCTTTTCTGAGGCGAACAAGGGGTGGACCTTTATTGATTTCCATTATCAGGCTTGTACTGTCAAAAACGTCATGACTCCATCACATCTAGCAGTCTATTTTTTTTACTATAAGCTACTTGAACTGCCGGGGGGGCTGCATGGTCTTGTTCGGACTTGCTGTTTGGAACTCCCGAGTAATCCAACGAACATTATCGTGATTCGTCAGACTCCCTGTCAGTTTTGTCTCAGAATGTCACTAGCTGTACAGTCTCCTCTGTTCAAGGGGGGGGGGGCTTAAGGCGGATCCCGGGGCCACGCGGGACCCGCATAACCCAAATGCCCTGACCGAGAGCTTTTCAACTGTGTATGTCCTGTCCATGACATTCTATTCTATTCGAATCGTGCCATTTTCAAGAATCGATCTATAACTTTAAGTATTGTGGTTTTACCGTGGGAGGCTGGGAGTCCGGTAACAAAGTCCAGGGAAATGTTGGCCCAGGGTCTGGAAGGAATGGGGAGAGGCTGGAGGAGACCCATCCGCGGTTGGGTGGACGCCTTCTTCCGGGCACAGACTGGGAAAGCGTCCACGTATTCACGTACCGATGTCTCCATGGCTGGCCACCATAATCTCCGGGTAATGAAGAACAAAGTCCTGCGGACACCGGGGTGACAAGACAGGCGCGAGGTATGTTCCCAGTGGATTACCTGCGGCCGCAGCCCCTCCGGTACATAGAGACAACGTGGTGGGCAATTTTTGGGAGGGTTCGAGTTCTCGAGAGCCTCCTTAACGTCGTCCTCAACTTGCCATCCTACGGCTTCCACCACACAGTTCCGGGTAAGGATGGGTTCTGCTTCAGTCTCAGCGGGCTCGGGTTCATGCCTGTTTTCTTACAAATAACTCTATTGCTGATAAAACTGTTACAAAAATACATCCTATTATTATTAGCGACCATGCACCAATCTCCCTTACCCTACAAGTTGATTATATACCTTTAAACCACCCCCGACATGGTGTTTTAACATCTCACTGCTAAACAACGCAGAGTTTGACAATATTATAAGAAGAGAGTGGGCAGACTTTTTGGAAATAAATGACTCTCCAGACTTATTTCCATCTTTTCTCTGGGAAGCTGGGAAAACAGTAATTAGAGATAAAATTATATCATATTTATCTTATAAAAAGAAAAATTTGAAAAAAATTAGAAAAAGACTTGGAAGATAAAATTAAACAACTGACGGATGAGTACGCAATAAACCCAAATAACCAAATATGGACTGACTTACAAAATACAAAAATACAGTTAGACGATATGCTATCTAAAAATACAGAGTTTATAATACAACAATTGAGCTACAACAACTTTGAATATAATAACAAATCAGGTAGATTTCTTGCAAAACCAACTTCAACGCAATCGGGAAAAATCTCTTATAACGGCTATTAACTCTTTGACTGCCAAAAACGTTAAATGACGTTTAGTAAAAACCTACGGCGGGCCACTAAGGACGTTAAAAGACGTTCTCCAATTTTTTTTTTTTTTTTGGGGAAACGGGTGGAGGAAAGCCTTGGCCAGCTGTGGTGAAAGTTTCAAGCAGATCTAGTTAGCCTAATGACTATTTTTGGCCCCTAGATGGCAGCAATGACTCTCTTTTGACAAGATTGGGTAGGCGTCAGTAGAAGACGTGAGGCGAAGCTAGAGGGGACAATGGCTGGGGAAGGGAAGAGAACATGGCTGCAAGCAGCTCACACTTGAGAAATTTTTTCAAAGACGAAAAGCATCGACTAACGCTAAAGAGCACATTGATGACGACGATGATCATCATCGATGATGATGATGGTGACTCCGAGGTTGGAAGCATTGACGCGGCAGTAGAAGACGTGAGGCGGAGCTAGATGGCTGGAGAAGCGGACAATGGCGACTGGTTGCAAGCAGCTCACACTTGGGAATTTTTTTCAAAGACGAAAGGCATCGACCAACGCTAAAGAGCACATTGATGACGAAGATGATCATCATCGATGATGATGATGGTGACTCCGAGGTTGACGCCGAAGTTGGCAGTGCTGATGCGGCGGATATGACGACGTCATAAAGGTTCACGGGCTAGCGATGCTAACACCGGAAAACGCGGAGCACAACCGAGCACGCTCAGGCGGACGCTCAGGC
Source organism: Vanacampus margaritifer (assembly GCF_051991255.1). Taxonomy (NCBI): domain Eukaryota; kingdom Metazoa; phylum Chordata; class Actinopteri; order Syngnathiformes; family Syngnathidae; genus Vanacampus; species Vanacampus margaritifer. The sequence continues at coordinate 37,617,274 of NC_135432.1, read as the reverse complement.
GGACGCTCAGGCGGACGTTCAATCGGACGACGAAGAGTGCCTCGAGTCCAATGCATATTCATCGGAGTAGTGGGTACAGTCTGCTACTTGCTATTCCGCGGAAAAAAAGGCCGTCAAGAAAGTGTAACGTCTGTACGCGAAACGGACAATCGAAGTGAAACGTATCTGTTGTGCAAATCCTGCTCCCTCTCCTTGCACGCAGGGCAGTGTTACAAAAAGAAAAACTGTATTTGAAACATCCACATAATTGTAAATAGTACCACAGTTGCACACATTTGTAAATAGTTTGTGAAATTGAAATAAACGTATTTTGCTATCTAAAAACACTTTTTCATTGTTGGTGGTGGTGTATTACAGAAGTAAAGCACTATTTAGGTGTTTGTGGCATCATTCATGGACAAAAAGAAGTGTAGAATTCACTATAGTGCATGAAATAACATCGTTTCACAAAAAGCTCTTTTTCTCCGCTTTTTGTTTCAAAACAGAGCATTTCGGTGAAACTAACCATTTTCTATTGTTGATTACTGAAGAACGGAATAAGGTAAAAACAAACTTTTTTCTGATGAAAGATGAGAGTTCAATCTTTCATTTGGTAGTATGTGTTTCTGAAAACGTCTGGCAGTCAAAGAGTTAAAGGGACAACTGGTGAATGCACACAATCACCAGAAGAAATTAATCACATTTTTTATAACTATTATCGCAACCTATACTCAGAAACTAACAAGCCTAACCCTGAGCATATTGAGGCATTCCTTAGTAGCTTAAATATACCTCAGTTAACTACTGAATATAACGATATGTTAGATGCGCCACTTACTATAAACGAGTTGAACAGTGCTCTAGATAGTATGCTTAATGGCAGAGCACCTGCTGGCCCTGAGGGTTTTCCTGCTATATTTTTTAAGCACTTCTGGTTAATGCTTGCTCCACTATACTTAAGAGTAGTAACAGAAATTAAAACTAATGGCTACATACGCCCACACATGAATACAGCAGCAATTAAACTTTTATTAAAGCCAGAAAAAGACCCCACCCTTCCATCAAGTTACCGTCCGATTTCACTAATTAACACTGATAAAAATTATCACTAAGGCTTTTGCATCTAGACTAGACACAGTAATCTCGACAATCATTCATAGCGACCAAACAGGCTTTATTAAAGGTCGTCACTCTACTAATAATATTAGGAGGCTCTTTAACCTTATTAGCATGTCACAGCGGCAAAGTTAACTGGTCTTTCCTCTTTGCTGTTTTAAATAAATTTGGCTTTGGGAAGTCATTTATTCACTGGGTGTCAGTATTATATGATTCTCCTAAAGCTACAGTTACTAGTAATGGGATTATAGCTCAGAGTTTTACTCTACAGAAAGGCACAAGACAGGGATGCCCACTGTCCCCTTTATTATTTGCAATATTTATTGAGCCACTTGCATTAGCTATACGCCAGGAAAGAAGGATTCAAGGAATTCACTTTGGGGTAACAGAACACAAAATTAATCTATATGCCGATGATATTTTACTTTATTTAAAAAAGCCTAATATTTCGTTAGGGGAGGTATTTAACTTAATAACTAAATTCTCACATTTATCAGATTATTCTATTAACTGGACAACATCAACACTACTACCTATTACAAAAAAATCATGGAACCCTGCAGACCAGGACCCACACTACTCATTTCCTATAGGTAATTTAAAATACTTAGGCATAAAAATCTCACCTAAATTAACTGATGTAATTCATTTAAACTTTACTCCACTTCTAAATAGCATTTATAGTGACTTGGAGCGCTGGAATAATCTTCCTATTTCTCTAATAGGACGAATAGCCACCATTAAAATGAAAGTTTTACCCAAAATAAACTATTTTTTCTCAATGATTCCATTTAAACCTACGGCTAACTGGTTCCAGTTGTTGGACTCGGCTGTGACAAAATTTTACTGGAATAAAAAAAAAGAAAAGATTAGTCTATCGACTATCTATCAGAAAAGTAAATCCAAAGGAGTCACCAAATTTTATGCACTACTATATAGCAAACCAGATACAATATATCATTCTATGGGCACAACCCAACAGAGATACTAATTTTTGGCTGGAACTAGAACAGAGGGATTGTAATAACCTCAGACTTCTAGATTTACTCTTCATTACAACATTGATTAAGCAACATAATTGTTTTAAGAACCCAATGATTTCCGCCACCCTGACTGCCTGATGGAAGGCACTAGAAATTACAAAAGCCGAAGTGGAGCCCTGCGGGCTTTCTCCCCTATGGCATAATTCCGACTTTCAATTTAACAACCAATCGTTTTATTTAGGTGTGTGAGAGCAGAAATGAATTACACATCTCCACCATTTTTTAATCAGATAATGTGTTTATATCATATCACATCCTTTTTCCAAAAATACAAATTTTTTTACATTATCTGCAAGTTAAAAGTATGATAAAGAAACAAATTCCAACACTTCGGGGTACGCTCCAACCGCCTGTTTTAGCTAAAGATATTACCAAGCTTTCTCCAACAACAACAAAAAAACTCTCAAAAATATATAAATTACTTTTGTATACTGATAAAATGTCTCTACCCATCTCGAAATGGGAGACAGACTTGTCTATAGCTCCGGAATCTGACTTTTGGATTCAAGTTTGTGAAAACGTATTTAAAATGACAAAACACACAAATTTACAACTTATCCAATATAAAATGATTCATAGAACATACATTACTCAATATATGATGAAGAAAATGGGACTCTCAGACTCCGACATTTGTCTCCAGTGTTTACAAAACACTACAGACACTTATTTTCATGCTTTATGGTTATGCACTCCGGTTATGTATTTCTGGACTAAAGTCTTAGAAAAACTTTCCGCTATCTTGGACTGTAGGATACCTCCAAACTTGTGTTTGCTAGGTGACCTAACAACAACTGACTTACCACGTAAACAATTTCAATCTACACTTGTAGCCCTTACTATCGCAAAAAAAACAATTTTTGTTAACTGAAAAAATAAACAAACTCTGAATATCGACCAATGGTCTAACCTCCTCATAAATCAAATTTTAATGGAAAAAGTATCTGCCTCAAATAAAAACCAAATATCAAAATTTATAGAAACATGGTCTACATATATAGAATATTTTAACCTAAATCTGGTTACTTAATTCTGCCTGTTAGCGAGAGCCACCACATCGCGATAACTTACATTGCTGTTTCTCTATTTGGCAATTTGTAACTAATGGTTGTGTTTTTATAGTCAGGAACCCAGTTGCTGCCAGCAGGATCGAGCAGACTACATCAAACGACACCTTACAGTCACCAACTCCTCAAGATTCCCCTCCAATGGGCAAGGGTTAATATTCGGATTCACTGCATGCCAGTGGGTTACTTCTATAGGTGCTGTCCCCCCTGGCCGGGCGTGGGCGACTCTGCCCCTCTGTTGGCTGCTGGGTGGCGGCTGCGTCTTGGCCATTCCCTGGGTCTCTTGGGGGGTGCTGCGTTGCGATGCTCTCCCTGGTGTCCGGGGCGGGGCCGCCCCGGCGCGGTCTGTCGCTCCGGGCCCGGCGACGCGGTTCGGGGCCTGTGGGCCTCCGGGGTGCCCCGTGGTTCCCTCTCCCCGCCCGTCCTCCGCCTCCCTGTCCTTTCTCCCTCGTCACCCTTCCTCCTCCTCTCCCCGTCTCTCTGCGGCCCTGCCGCTGCCCCTTGCCCTTCTTGTCGTCTCCCCCTCCCCTCTCCGGCCGGTGGCCCCTGCGGAGCCCGGGATTGTCCCTTGGTGCTGCTATGGCCTGGGGGGCCCTGAGGTGTTGTGCTTGCTCTGTCCTGGCCGGGGTCGACGGCTCCCCTCTTTGGTGGAGGTTTTCATGCATGCCAGATCCACCACACCAGCATCTATCGAAATTCAAACACAATCTGCTTCCTCCTCTGGTCGTTGAATCGGTGGAGGTTGATGTCTGTGGATCTTACTCTGCTTCATCTATCCTTCCTTCCTTTCCTCAGTCTCTCCTTTTGTCTCTTGAGGTCTCCCTAATTTGTTGGAATTTAGATGTTTCTGGGGTTGGTGAAAGACTCTGGTTGGTAACCCGGTGGGTAGTAGGTAATGTCTGGTCGGTGCTGGATTTCACTTTCCTTTCTTTTCTTTGATCTTTCCTCGGGTCTCCTGACAACCTCACGACTCTAGCTGGATTCTGAAGTATTCGGTTTAGGTGAACGGTATGGGATTTTTAATGTTTTTTAGGTGAACTAATGAGTACACACTCACACGCACGCACACATGCACACACATACAAAATAAAAAAAATAAAAATTATAAAAAAAAAAATAAGAGAGCAATGATGATGACATGTCAAATCGGTAAAATTACCGAATGAACAATACTGAGTTCTTAAGAAAAAAAAAGAAAAGTTGTTCTGCCTCCTCGAGCCAGTACCTCCACTCCTCGAGTGCTACTTCTACCGCCAGAAGTTCACGGTTGCCAACGCAGTAGTTTCGCTCGGCCTTTGAGAGCCGCCTGGACAGAAATGCGCAGGGATGGACCTTGCCATCCTCCTGGCAACGTTGGGATAGGACGGCCCCGATTCCGACGTTGGAGGCATCCACCTTCACCACAAACTGGCGCTTGGGGTCCGAAACTTTGAGTATCGGGGCCTCAGTGAACCATTGCTTCAGAGCATTGAAAGCGGTATCAACCTCCGGCGTCCAGCGGAATCGTACCTGTAGAGAGGTCAAGGCATGCAATGGGGCAGCAATGGAGCTGATGTTCCGGATGAAGCGACGGTAAAAATTGGCGAAACCCAGGAACCGTTGGACTTTCTTCCACGATTCTGGCGTGGGCCAGTCCCTTACAGCGCTGATCTTGCCAGGCCTCAGCTCTACCCTTACTGGTGATACTACAAAACCCAAGAAGGCGATAGTGTTCACGTGAAGGAGACTCTTCTCGGCCTTCACATACAGCTTGTGGTCTAGTAACCGTTGAAGGACTTGTGTCACGTGCTGCCGGTGGGTCGCCAGGTCTGAGGAGCATATCAAAATGTCATCCAGGTATACATATAATCAATGAAATCCTTTGGTACATAGGTGTCAAACTCCGGTTCTGAAGGGCCCAGTCCTGCAGGTTTTGGAGGTTTCCCTCTTCCAACACAAGCTGATTCCGATCAGCAGGATCGTTATCAGGCTTATGTAGAGCTTGCTGATGAGCTGATCATATATCAGCTGTGTTGGAGAACGGAAACATCCAAAACCTGCAGGACTGCGGCCCTCCAGGACCGGATTTTGACACCTATGCTTTAGTACGTCATTTATCATGGCCTGGAAAACTGTGGGAGCGTTGGTGAGCACAAAAGGCATGATTAGATACTCGTAGTGGCCCCGGGTAGTGTTGAAACCGGTTTTCCACTCGTCTCATTTAATCCGGACGAGATGGTAGGCATTCCAGAGGTTCAGCTTTGTGAAGACTTCGGCTTGTTGCAATTGGTCGAATGCGGATGACATCAGGGGCAGGGGGTAGCGATTCTTGATTGTGATATCATTCAGTGGACTGTAGTCGACACATGGTCGTAGGGAGCCGTCCTTCTTGCCTACAAAGAAGAATCCAGCCCCGGCCAGACATGAGGACGGCTGTATCACTCCGGTTTTCAAGGATGTGTCGATGTAGTCGTTCAGGGCTTTGCGTTCAGGCCCCGAGACTGAGTACAATCTACCCTTGGGAATGGTCGACCCTGGGATCAGGACGATGGAACAGTCATAGGGTCGATGTAGAGAAAGAGACATGGCCTTGGTTTTGCTGAAGACATCACGAAGGTGATGATAGCAGGAGAGGACTGTGTTCAGGTCCGGATACTCGTCAGCTGTGGTGGAAGCGAGAGACACATGGTTCGGTGGCCCCTGAGTCAATGAGGGCTGGCAGATCTGTGGTGACGGCATTGTGAGTGATCATGACAGGCGTGAGTTTTCGAGCTTTGGCTTGTTCGGGGATACATGCTCGTTTGGCGGGGCAGGTGACCACCAGATGACCCGATTCACCGCAGTAATAGCACCGGCCTTCCCGGCAGCGGCGTTGTCGTTCCTCCGGTGTCAGTTGGGCTAGGCCTAGTTGCATGGGTTCGTCGTCGCTTCCTCGGATCCCCATCTGGGTTGGTGTCGGGGAAGGAAGAAGCCGTGGAGCTACCGTGGCTGGTGGTCGCAGGAGAGGTTCTCCTTTGGGTCCCGCTAGCCTGAGCGAGCTCCCGCCACCGATGGTCTTTGCGGATGGAGAGTGAGATCAGCCAGCAGGTCAATGGGGAGCAACAGTTCTTGGATCTGCGTGGTAAGACCCTTCAAAAAATGATCGTAAAGAGCCATCGCGTTTAAGCCACTCTCGGCTGCCAGGGTGCGAAACCGGATGGCATAGTCTCTGACAGACTCCCTGCCTTGCCAAAGATTGCTCAGCTATCGAGCCTTCTCTCGATCCGTATTGACGGGATCAAAGACCTGGCGAAGGGTTGTACGAAAGTCGGAGGCGGTCTGGCAGGTCAGAGAGTTCCTTGCCCATTCCGTGGTGGCCCATGCCCTGGCTCGTCCGGTCAGATGAAAAACCATGAAGGCCACGCGGTAACGTTCCGTGGGGAAGACCTGTGGGGAATGTTCAAAGTGGATCTCGCAGTCGGTCAGGGAGGCCTGACATTGTCCAGGCTCTCCAGAGTAGCGTTCCGGGGAAGCCAGCCTCAGGCCCAGTCCGGCAAGCGAGGAAGTCGGAGCAGAGGGTTCTGCCGGCAGTTCCGGTTGTGCGGCGGATACAGTGGGGCCACGCAGATGACTCACCAGTTCCTGTACTTGCACAGAAATCTCGCCCATTTGGGTGATCATGAAGTGCTGGAACTCTTCCTGGTGTGACAGACGTGCCTCCTGATTCCGCAGCGTGTTTTCCAGGGTCCCTGCTGGGTCCATTATGTCTTGGCCTCAACGGCAGCAGTTTATTGATAAACTCAAAATCATCTCTAGCAGAGGGGAAAAAAACACTTAACACAAATTGCTCAAAACTGGAGAAAAAACAGGGCACTCAAAAAGGGACAACTAAAGGCACTCCACTCAGGAGGGAAAAAGGCACAAAAACAAGGCACAGGAGCAAGGAAAGGCAAACAAGGACTGTGGCTCAAGATCTGTGAGAACGCTTCCATGCAAGGCGTGTGACATTTCAGCACTTGGAGCTGGCTGATGCCGTCTATTTATTAGGTGGGAATTGGAGACAGGTGGAAGCAATCAGGAACTGGAACTGAACATGGCAGGAGAAAGGGCAAGTGACCTGGAGTGAGAGAGGTGGTTAGTTCTTTCAAAATAAAACCAGAAATGGATGGACCAAACTAAGAGCAACACAGGCCCGCTTACTGCGGCGTGACATTATTTTATTACATTTATTGGGTGACAGGTTTATAGCAAAAACAGGGCAATTATATGGAGTTCAAGTATTTAGTTTAAGTGAAACACTTTGTATGTGTGGTCTAATGTGTGACACAAATATACTTTCTAAATGTTTATTTGAAACATATCTGAAATTTCTTTCTTTCCCCCATATTGTATATCTATTTATTTAGAGCAAAATGCATCTCAAGTCTTTCTAAATACCTGTGTGTTAATTATTATCATTATTGCAATCATATATTCATTATTATTGTAAATGCCACATGGTAGGTGATTTGAAAATTCAATACATTCTTGAAAACTGATTCTGCTGTCTGTTATTATTCACACCACGAGGCTCCATAGCCGGACCTATTCTGTGTGCCTTTTTGAGCATCTTGGCAGTAGTCAGATCTAACCGCACTAGTAGCGTTACTTCTCCCAAACTGAAGGACGTGAGTTCATTCCTCAACCCTTGAGTGACTTTTATATTTTTTTTCCTAATTCTTTATTTTACTCTGATACTTAAGTGAAAATATTACTCTAAAACTGAGTCTATCTGGTCCCACTCTAAATCTAGTCAAATTTACTCTACAGAATTTACTATGCAGCAACTGTCCTGCGGTCGGTGCACTGGAACGATAACTGCCTTTCCAAGTTCAATGAGATAAATAAATACTTATCAATAAGGGGAAATACCACCAGCTGGACAATTATTGACTAGTTTTGCATCCCCACCAGGCGCCGTTGTCGTTGCTGCTGCAGGCTTTTAGTCACTGGTAGAAGCCGCTGACGCAGAAGCAGTGAAAAAAATTATTTTTTTAGTAACTTGGCAATAAACTTTTCGTTTCCTCTTTTTGGCCCCGCTGGGATGGCCTCTTTACATTTTTTACTTTCTCCTGTCTTCTCAGTCTCGCTCGCAGCTTTTTATTATCTCAACCATCTCAAAGATCAATAATAATTCATACTTGATCAAATCAACGGCCTCTAGTGATGTAAAGAATTATTTGCCCGTGTCCATACTGCTCCCTGAAAATCCCTGACATACCACTTGTTGTCATTGTAGGAATTATTTTGGAGGATTATTATACATTTGCCGTGTTGAAGTAAATTGCCTCTTGGGAAACACAAGTCAACGTAATAGTGTAGTAATTTCTGTTTATGATTGCTATGTATTGCAAAGGAGTGTTATTGTTATTGATAAATGTCTACATCTGAACCTGACAGTCATTGTACCATATCGTCAAAAATAATTGGTCTCTTGCCCCTGCAGCCTGCGATCCTTGTGACGGCCACCGTGCACTCAATACTGACCACGGTGCATGACCACAAAGAACCCTTCATCTCTGTGCAGCACGCACACACACACACACACTCACACAAGTTTGTTTTACTATCTTTGTTGGGCCATCTCATTGACATAATAATTTACCAAACCCCTTCCCCTAACCCCAACCATCAAAAATGATTGCATACCCCCATTCCTTACCCTAACTTCAACCATAACCCAATTCAAACCAAAATTCTAAAACCAAGTCTTGACCCTTAAAAAGAGATCTGAACCCAGCAAAATGGCCCCATATGGACGTGTGGGCCCCACAACTCTGTGAAATCCCGAAATGTTGGCCCCACTATGTAACAAAAACAAGACCATGCAAACAAACATACATGCACAGACACAATCCTTGGGAAGAGTGAATGATGCGGGAATGCAGACTCGCCAATCAAATACAGGACAAAACAAACAAAAAAAAATTGTAAAGACCCTCTTGGGAAGCATTGTTTTTATCATTCTTCTGATGAATTATTTGTGTTTGGGGGGGACCTAAATATAGCCCAAAACACACCAATTATACTATATATGAATAATTTCGGACTTGACTGTTAAGTGCCCGAGCTTGGTTAGGTGTCCCTTTTTTTTTCAACAAATCCAAGGTGGCAACCCTACTTACCGCTGTCGCGAGAAGTGAAGCCAGAGGTGGCACTCTTACGTTGCCACTCACTTACATTGATTTCTCTGCAGTTTTATTGCGTTATTTTTTGTCTCTACGCGGAAATGCTCAAGCACATTTAAACGGTAAAAAATTTGCATAATGTTGGCTATACAGGTAGTCCTCGAGTTAGGTCGTTCCGACTTTACGGCGCCCGTGCCTCGTCCGTAGCATCTTCTTTTTCGTTAATTTCTCACAGTAGCCACGCCATTTTAGGTCCCATATTATGAAAATGGACTTTAGTGGGGTTTTCCAACAATAATATGCATCCCCGGCCTGTCTACAATCCAAACCAGGTATGAAAAAAGTCCGTCCACAATTTCTTTAGCTTTCTCCTCCTTTCTTAAATGTGTGCTTCAAACTGGCAGATTAAACTTCTGTGACTTAGTGACGTCAAAAAGACATGGAAGTGCACTTGACCCAGCCCCCTCGAGTTAGTGGCACCACCTCTGGTAAAGGTTTGTCACACCCACTGAAATTCAAGAAGCTGGCTGCTCCTTTCTTTTTCTCTCCCTGCTCGGAAATGCTCCGTGAAGAGGGGAAACAATGATCAGGAACAAGTGGTTGCTTCCTTCATCCCAAGTCTTTGAGAAGACAGTGGATTAATTTTATTTTTGAACCACAAAATATTGGTTCCTCTTCCAAGTCGCGCAAATATATATATATATTTATAATTCGTTTTTATTGAAAATTTACATCATATAAGCATGAAAATTTACAAAGTATTCTTTACACACATACACAAATATGTGGGAATACATTAAACATAATGCCATTTTTATAAGTATTTTGATGTAAATATTGACTTTAACGGTCAAATCCGACTTAAGTCGAAATTCGGGTTACATCGCCAGCGTAGGAACGGAACTTGGTCGTAACTCGAGGACTCCCTCTATTTATTTACCAACTATACTAGGTAAAAATAGGTACGGCATGGTCAAAAAATTTAACTTCCGCTCTCCGCTGATTGGTTCTTTCACTATTTGGTCAGGAACGCCCATTTTGGTTTGGAATGGCTCCTTTTAACTACGCACACCAGTATGCTGGTTAGTGTCAATAATTAGATTCATTTACACAAGGAAATGTTTTGAGTGAACATTACCAGACTGTAGCGATGGAACAGTACACGGTCACTTACTCATGTCTATGTACCAAATGTTAGTTTGACTCTCTGATCCTCGTTACCTCACTTCACCTCGACCTCGTCTTGTTACCTCGCCTTGTTCTCAGATTTTTGTAAGTACTTTGTACAATAGGTATTTTGCACTTTTTCTGCAAGCATTTTTGTCAGTCTTTTACTTCCGTGTTTTTGTGTACACTTTCTGTTTTCATTTTTGTCCCTTGGCTTTTGGTAAGCGCTTTTTGTTAATACTGTAACTTAAGTTTGTTGCCCATTCTGTTTCGCACTGTTATGTCCGAGTGCTAGTAAACAGAAAACACGTTTCGGCCGTTTGTTCACGACAAATAAAAAAGGTGATATTCCCAATTCGTATTTGCTGGCAGCATTCTTGCAAGATGTCACACTTTTTGCCATTGTGTATAGCTTTGATTTTTTGGGGGTAAATAAACTTTTGTAAATCTTTATTTGTGTCTGGGTTTTAGGGATCCGCACACCCCTATACTTAACAGAAAGTACTGCCCAGCGGGACGTATATCT